>NC_058132.1:294713243-294729805 GCF_016433145.1 Gracilinanus agilis
CCAGTTCTCTTGCCTTTCTGAATATCATATTCCAAGCCTTGTGGTCTTTTAGTGTGGAGGCTGCCATATCCTGTGTGATCCTGATTGGTGCTCCTTGAATTGTCTCTTTCTGGCTTCTTGTAAAATTTTTTCTTTTACTTGGAAGCTCTTCAATTTGGCTATAATATTCCTGGGGGTTGTCTTTTCTGGGTCTAGTGTAGAGGGTGATCTATGGATCCTTTCAATGTCTATATTGCCCTCTTGTAGAACTTCAGGGCAATTTTGCTGAATAATTTCTTTCAGTATGGGAGTCCAAATTTCTATTAATTTTTGCTTTTTCAGGAAGACCAATAATTCTCAAATTGTCTCTTCTAGCCCTGTTTTTTTTTATCTGTCAATTTCTCATTGAGATATTTCATATTTCTTCCTATTTTTATCAGTCTTTCGACTTTGTTTTATTTGTTCTTGCTGTCTTGAGAGATCATTAGCTTCTAATTGCTCAATTCTAGCCTTTAGGGACTGGTTTTTGGTTATAATCTTTTGGTTTTCAACTATAATCTTTTGGGTTTCCTTTTCAATATGGTCATTTCTGGTCTTCAGTTGACTTGCTACACTTTCCAATTGTGAAATTCTGCCTTTTAAACTGTTATTTTCTCGCCAGATTTTGGTTTTCAATTTGCTTACCATTTTGTTTGATTTTTGGGCATCTTTCTCCAATTGAGAGTTTCTGTCTTCCAACCTGTTAATTTCCTTTTGAGCTATTTCCTACTTCTCTTGCCAAATCTCTTCCATCTTTCTCATCATCTCAGATTTGAATTCTTCAATAGCTTGTGGCCAGTTTTCATTATTCTGGGAATAATAATCCTCTGCCCGAGGCTCCTTTAGCAGTCTCCGGGAACTGCTTCAACAGTCGTGCACCCCTCTGCACTGGTTACCCACTCAAGGTCCACGCCTGCGCTCAGGATCTGAGTCTTTGCCTGTGCTCAGGATCCATGTCTGTGCTAGTGTCCGTGCCCACACTCATGCCTGCACTCAGGGTCTGTGTTCAAAGTCCACTCGTTCTTCATCCTCTTGAGGTCTTAAGTCTTGCTGCTCTCAGGGGCAGGCCCTGGTGACCCCAGGTAGCTTAATGTGTGCCCCAAACTTGCTCTAAATCTTGTGTGCTGTCTTTGGCACTGTAGGTGGTGTGGGGTGGGAGAGGGGGTTGCTCAGCTCACATTTTAATGAGAGCTGTTTCACCCCTTAATAGTATGGAAATGCCCCGAATCCTCATACCTACAATGCTGAGCCCTGTTGTGGGGTCCCTTCGTTCCTCTGGATTTTTTTTTTATGTCTTCTTGAGGAGTCCTATATGTTTTGGTTAGGAGAGGTTAAGCACCTGCTTTTTACTCTGCCACCATCTTAACCAGGAAGTTTTCAGGAATTATTTTCTTAAATGTGCTTCTTTTCCAATTGGCCAGTTTTCTTTTTAAGAAGTTGTTTTCTTCAGTCAGTCATTGAATCTCTTTTCCCATTTGGCTAATTCTATTTTTTAAAAGTAATTGGTCAGTTTTGTATATCTTTTCCCAGTTTTTTGGCTTCCTTTACCAAGTCACTGACTCTTATTTCATACAGTGGTAACATAGGGGTCCATTTTAGGACCAGTTGTCAGCTCCCTTTACCATCTCTGGTTTGATGATTCCCAAAGTTGCTATTTCTTATGTTTCTACCACCTAGTCTCACCACCGATGTTTCATCCTTTTCGTTTCCAGACCAGATTCTACCTCCTCATTACAGATCTCTTTTTCTAACCTTACAATTTTCTTAGACCGAAAGAATGCTTCCACACTGACCTTTAGTCAGCTCTTTCTCTTCAGAATTCCATTTAATTCATTTTTTGTTTTTAAAATGTCTTTATTTAAACTGTAAAAAATTAATTACAAGCCATTTCACCCCCTCTCCTCTCCCTGAACCACAGAGGGCATCATCAACTGACATTCTGTCTATCTATCTGTAACCCTTGTATTTCTTAAAGAAATATTTTTCTCCCCTTTCCAATAGAATCCACTTCAATATGTATTCTTTATCCCATTTCATCCTGCCTCTATTATTACCTCTCTATCACACTTCTTTAATCTCTATTTGCCCTACTGGTAAATACAAATATGACAATATCTCTGCCATCTTTAAAACAAAAACAAACAAACAAACAAAAATACTCTCACTGGATCCAATCACATACTCTAGCTTTAGTCTTAAATATCTCATTTTTTGGTGGCTAAACTCCTTGAGAAAAGTGTGTACAGTTATTTCCTATACTTCTCTCAATCTCTTATAACACTCCTATAATATATCTCCTAAATTTATTATGAAACTAAAACCACAACAAAATCTAATAATCTTTTTCTTATGTCTTATCCTTCTTATCTTGTCTATAGACTTCAATATTGTTGTTCTTTCTCTCTTCCCAGATATTTCTTCTCACTAGGGGTGTGTGTGTGTTTGTATGTTTGTGTAATATATATAAATATATACATATACACATATATTGCTTTCATAATATCACTATATGTATAACTTCCTGTTTTATCTGACTACCCCTTCTTTATTTCATTAGCTGGATCCTTATAAAGTTATCACTTGTCATGTTCATCAACTATGAGTATCTTCTAGGGATTCACCCTATATACCTTTCTCTGTCTCTGTCTCCCTCTCTCTTCCTCTCAGTCTCTGTCTTTTCACATCTTCAAGCAACTTAGTACCTCAAACATGATAAGCATTTAATAGGTATTCCCTCATAGACTGATTGCCTTTCTATTCTACCTTTGTTCTAGTTTCAATTGTCTTGGAATCTCAGATACCTAATAGGTACATATACTGGCATTTTTCTATTCAATGATCTCTTTTAAACCAGTAAGTACAAAAGATGAGGTTCTCTTGAGTCATGTCTGGCTCAGGCTTCTCAATCCCATTAATTAACCTTAGTACCATTACTTTAATTCCCCCTTTTTTTCTTCTTTCCTCCTTCCATCCTCAACCTTTCTTCTCTTCCCTTTCCATTGAGTATTCAAATGTTTGTGGACAGGGACCTTGAGTCACACCTGTCAAATGTATATTAATTGCAAATGAATAAAAACTATCAACATTTTTTATTATTCTATATGAATGTAAAAAATAGAATTATAGTAAATGAATGATCTGCAATCTCCCAATGACCCCATTGTTGGGCTATACTTTGAGATTATTAAAAAAAAGTTATGCAATCAAAAACATTTTTAACTGCATTATTTAAAATGGCAAGGAACTGTAAGCAATCTCAATGTTTGACAATATGGGAATGGCTAAATAAATAGTGATATGTTAATATAATAAAATACTATAATCCAATTAGGGTGGGCAAATATGAAGAATATAAAGAAATTTGGATAGGTCTTTGTGAAATAACATAAACAAAAACAAAACCAAAAGCAAAAAAAAAGTACCTGAAGAAGAGAGTACGCAGTAAATTGTACAAGGGGGAAAGTAATTGGGAAAGAGCAAAGAAATTTAATAGAAATTTAAAGGGACTCCTCTATTGTGATTTTATGAATATTGGATCAGCTTGTACCTTTCTATCTCATGGTTATTATTTTTTTGGTACTTGTTTTAAATATTATTTTCACTTTCCAAAGACTTCCCCTCATCCCCAGCAAAAGGACCCTACCACTCATCCCTCCTCTCCTTTGTGGTTAAAGTCCTTGAGAAAGCCACATGAAGTCAATGCCACATAGAAAGGAAATAGAATTAAACAAAGTGAACCAACATGTTAGTTGTGTCTGATCAGGTGTGTCTTAATCTCTGTATTCCACTATCTCTCTGAAAAGAGGTCGGAAGCATATTTTTTCACTAGCCTTTTGATGTCACTACATTGAGGCAGTGTGGGTCTGGAATCAGGTGACAAATTTAATGCCGACTCTACCACTTTAGGCAAATCATTGCAAATTTCTGGTCTGTAGTCTCATTTGTCAAAAAAGAGATTTGGTATAGATGGCTTTTATATCTCTAAATCTCTGATTTAGGAATCCAGAGTTCTGAAGTCTTCAATATTTTCTATTATATTACTACTAGATCCTCCCCAATATTGTCTCCAGGTACCTGGGTAACTGTGAGAGGAGTGACATAGGCCTAACCTAAAGACTTTTCCTATCATGTGATAATCTAGGCATGATTGGCCCAGCCTGTTGCCAATGCTTGATCTTCTTTCATCTGCAAATGTTTCATAGGGTCCCCAAGGTGATAATCCAGCTCAGTCTTAATGGTGATGGTGCTTCTCAGCAGTTAGCACTGTGGATACCTGTGTATCTCTGGAATGAATTATTGCCTTACTCTTTTCTTACATTTTCTCTGCTCTTACTTTGCCTTCTGAATTCCAGCTCTCATTTTAATAATCTCCTTTGGTATACTTTCTCCAGAGTTTGGTGCTGAGATACCATTGACTCATAGAACTAACAAAGTTAGAGTTGAAAAGGATTTTACAGGTTCAAACTCTCTTTTTTATATATGAGTAAACTGAGACCCTTGGCAGTGATCAAGGAACTAATTCAAGGCACAGAGTGTGTGAATTTAATATAAATTATACCCCCTTTTCCATTCAAAAACCCATTTGGGTAAGTATCAGTGCCCCCCTTTGACTGGTGCCTTGTGGCTCCTTGACCACTTTGAAGAGGCCAGCTTAAGTCCCATATAACTCTTGTCTAGAGGACAGAGGTGGAAGCAAATTCAATCAGAAACACTCAGAAGTCATGGCAAAAATGATTTTATGAGAAAGGGGATTGGGGAAGAGAGATCCTTTAGAGCAGTTCTGCTCTCTCCTTTTGGGCATGTGGGCTCTTGGAATTCAGGGGCTGGAAACTCTTGCTGGTGAAATGGACACAGCTGGGCAAACTTGAATTAATTAGGAGTGGCCAAATAATCATGTATTTTTTTTTTGTTTTTCTCTCTCTAACCTTTACTAGTAAATATTTATATATTAGTATATAGAATTTTAATCATAACAAGAGCAAGTTAGTGGTAGATTGAAGCTAGCATAAAAATCTCCTGCATCTCTCTCTAGTATTCTTCTCATTATGCTAAATATAGTTTAAACCTACCAAATTCCAAACTGATCTAATTTTATTAAATATAGGGAATGCTAATGACAATGTTGAGAGATAGTCCAACATATTAGCTAGAGATCTAGCTGGATGGAGGAAACCTGGGTTCAAGTTCTACTTCCAATGTAGACTAACTCATAACTCTGAGCAAGTCGCTTAAATTCTCATTACCCTAGAAAACATTCTAAATTGCAAAGTTATTGTTAAGCTGCATTGTGATAGAGGAAGCTCCTTTACCAGAGCTTCTCTATGCCAGTTAAATTTCACCTCTATACTAAATAAATAAACATTAATATTAATCAGCATTTAGCCATGAATGAATGAACAAAAGAATGACTGAATGATTACATGTCTAATTATGTAGTAGAACTGGACATGAAGCCTGGACTGCTATGGAAAGTAATATGTTTTGCTTTCTCAAGATGATGAAGTTGGGCCCTTGGTGAAGGGCACATGCTAGGATTTTGGAACAACAAAAAATATGTATTTTTATGCCTGACAGAGGCTTGTGTCAAAGATGCCTGGTGACAGAACCATAAAGACTGCCCACTTTGAAGGCTAACAAGTGTGAGGAAAGATGACTTCTGGAGTATTTCAAAGTAGGCTCTTTGTGAGATCACGGCCAATGCTTTGGACTTTGTATCTTTGCCTGAGAGAAATGATGTAGTTATGGGAAGCACCTTTCACTGGGCCTTATAAATGTTAATACTGACTGTCCAGTGGAAATTGTTTCCCATAAGGACACCATTTCTCATAGGCAAAGATGTAACTCACCCAGGAGAAATTATCAGAATGAAGCTGCAGCTGAACGGACTAGAAAAGACCAAGGCATCCTTTGACATCATTGAGAACAAGGCTTTTTGAGTTACATAGACAATGCATTTCCAGAGTCAAAATAAATGCCTGTTGTTTACATCCATAAAGTCTCACCTTTTGGGAGAGTATATGTGATGGTTTGTTATTCCATCTTTTAATACATGCTTATAAATCTTTTTTTGTGTTGAGCATTTCTTATATGGTAGAAGAAATAAATGGTAGTTGTATACTTGATGCCTACTCTGTACAGTGAGTACCTGAGGTCAAGATATGAGAGTATAAGAAAAACCTGATTCTCTCTCTTTGTTTCATGTTCCCTCAGCTGAGGATTGAATTGATTTTCCACTTTGGGTCCGCACTTAGCTCATTTTCTGAAGGAAGAATCCTCCCTATGCTATGGAGTACAAATTAATGAAGCATTTAAGTATTTTCCATGTTTCAGGCATTGTGCTAAGTGCTATGGATACAAACATATAAGTGAGACATTTCCTGCCCTCATGGAGTTTTCAACCTAATACAAGGAAACAATATATTTATGATAGTGGTCATCAAGTGTGAAGATGGGATTAACTATCCCCTCCCCACTTTTAGATTAAATCACCAGAAGTGTATAACACCCACACATTTCCTTAAGTGAGGGGAGGTCTGCAACTCATTTGCTAAAGTGGGTAACAACTCAGAAAAGAATGACTGTCCCCTGGGCAGTCCTCAGAAAATTCTAAAACTGTGATTGGTTCATGTAAAGTGGAAGGAAGGCAAAGGAAGTGACACAAAGAAGGGTCTTTAAAAGTAGCTACAACTTCCTGTGACCAGCTCTTTCTCCTTTGAACTTGGCATTGGAGGAGCTCAGGCTTGGGACCTTGGAATGCTTCTGGTAAGACTTTTGTTCTTGGATGTTCTCTCTGGATGACCACGTGGGTGAGTGGAAAGGGCTGACTCCTCTCCTGCTTGTTCCTAAAGGGACTAGCTTCCGGAGAGGCCCCCTGTCTTGGAGGAGACCTCATGGCTGGAACCCTTGCTTTATTCACCAACAGCACCTCTGACCCATGGTCCTCCAGTGGAGAGTTAACAAGCCCTGCCTGGTTTGAACTGGGTCAGAGTAATTATCTAATGTGATAGGATAGATACCTTCTCTATCCTCTCTCTCATTTCTCTACTTTTACTCTTTCCCTCTATTTTATAAAAAAATACTGCTAAAAAGTCACTTGACTTGAGATATATTCATTTCAGTGACTACATTTCTCTTATATTTAATCCAATCTGTATAAATGGAATTAGCTCATCTTCATTCATTGTTAGACTCTAGCCATCAGAAATAATGTCACCCCACCCAACCATGGGGAGGGGAAGATCAGTTACCCACATGTGACAATAAGTAGCAAATCAAGAACAAGGGACTGCCCAAAGGGCAGTCCAAAACAGTGTTGAGGCTGCCATTTGTCCACTTGAAATTGGAGGTGGATACAGGAAGTGATGATAGATGCTATCTTTTAAATATGATGGTAACTTCCTGAGGAGGCAGTTGGCGCTTTGTACTTGGTGTGGAAGGATCTCTGGTGAGACCTCAGACAGTTCCCCTCTGAATTGTCACGTGGCTAAGTTAGGCTGACTTCTTTCTCCGCCCTTGGCGTTTCTGGAGCCTCTACCCTCAAGGAGGCTCCTTTGCCTCTCTAATTGTCAAGGGCCTTGCGGCTAGTAGCCTTGTTTAATTAACCTCTAAATCCTCATCCGGCTGGACCTGTGGTCCAGGCCAGAGTTTCTCTCTATTTCCCTACCTTCAACCTTCCTAATTGTAAATAAACTACCATAAAAGCCATTCTGACTTGGGTCTATTTTAAATATGGAATCAAGCTAATCTAATTCCTGGAGACCACCATACCTTAAATAAATATCTAAATTGCCCTCTTACAAACATTAATTTTTAACCCTTATACAAGGAAAGGTTTTATGGAATGGGAAATCAAACAGATGGTGAGTAGACTCATTGAGCAATCAAATGTCATACTCTTTCTAACAGGAATACGTGTGTGTGTGTATGAAGATAAATATCTACTTAGAGGAAGAATGAATGGCAAGAAGATGGCAAGAGTGGATAGTTGTTTGGAATGTGAAATATGGCTTATTCTGGGATCATATAAATTAGGGACTATGTGAATTTGCATTGATCACTTACCAATCAGGACAAATTAGTCCTGGAGCAAGAATTCTGAAATGGAGTAATTTATCCCCCATGCCCCTCTTCTCCTCCAATCTCCATTGTAGTACATGATTTGTCAGTCCATTTACCAGAAGGATATAACAAAGAGACAAATGATGCTCAAAGCATTTATGCAAAGTAACCAGGCTACATCTCACATCCCTTGTTTTTTAAGTGTAGAAGAAGAGGAAAAGGTGAAATATTTGGATCTGATTCTTACTTCCCGTTGTCGTTCATTTTTCAATTCAAAAAGGACACGTGACATCACTGGGTGACATCTGGACTTTGTGTAAATTGGATTTAAGCAAGGCAGAGTTGCACAGAGTCATCAGCTTCAGTTTCTCTTCCACAGCTACTGTCATCCAGTGGCAAGACAAAAGTCAGGAAAACTTATGATGGCCCAGGATGCAGGAAATGACCTTGGTGTCTTAGATGTCTGACCAAGCTCTACGTGCTCGACAACATCTATTTCTGTCACCTTCCTGGCCATTGGTTGGAACAAATTGTCCTTGTCCTTGAATCTCAGTGGGGGAAGTATTCACATGTTTGGGATAGACACATCCCTAACTTATTGATTGGTTTGAGGTCTGTCTGTGGAGATAGTTTACAGGGATGTAGCCACTTCTTATGTTACAGTTTCTTGGGTGCCACGTAGCCACCAAGGGTAGATGAGCAATCCTGAAAGGGGCTTAGCAAGTCCTCACATCAGAAATGCTAGACTTCCTTGAACATCCCATACATCCCATTACTCATAAGTCTTAACCTCCCCATTTCTCAATTGCCTCATACAGAAATGACAAGATTGGACTAGATGATCATTGCAGTCCCTGCTAGTCCTAGATCTGTGATCTTAAGTTGGATATTCTTTGCTTTGTACATAGATCTTTAGCCTGGTTTGGAACCTGACACTATGAACTTTGTCCTGGTTTTCTTTTTGTTTTGCAAGTATGCATTGTGGCACTCCAATGTGGTGACATCTCTCTTCTTTAGGAATTCCAGAGAAACATCTCTTATGTTTTAACCATTATCCATTGCCTTTCCTGTGCCACCGTGCCACAAAATGAACCAATTATGGAGCTCTGTTGACAGAGAGCACGACGCAGCGTTTGGCAGGAACCTCGTTATTATTTCATGTTAGCAACAACCAGAGCACCCAGACTCATAGTCATCACTTTTGTCTCCTCTTGGATGTAATTAATAGGTATCATTACCAGTTTCTAGCCTGACTATCTGCCTCTTTGTTGCCCCAAATATACATTATTATTTTGCTTTGAAAAGATACCATAGAATGCATTCTGTGCTTCTTACTATAGCCCCTAGGGGTCAGTATGCCATAATTAACATATATATTAGAAAAATATTTGTTCATTTTAGTTTCCTACATGAAAGAGATCATTTTTTTTAACTATCAGAGAAAAAAATCAACACACTCTCTAAAGCTTGGTGCTAGTATATTAGTATTTCAGAAACTCAAGTATCATAAGTAATTTAAACTAAACAAAGTGATAATATATGCTTCAGACAACCACCAGAAAAGATAATCAATTCTATATTTGAATTTGGTTCAAATAAATCCCACAGTGTGGATCAGCACCCTGCATATTCCTGCTAGAATTTCTACGAATTATTGGCAATAAAAAGTCTTACTTAAATTTGTTTGGAGAAGTGCATAAATTTGCCATTTTTCTTATACTAGAAGGTTGGTCTTCCTAGATTTATTGAAATATTTCAAGCCCCCCCAAGCATAACTAATCCTGACCTGCTATTTCTCTATTACAGTTCCTGTGTGTTTATGCTTATTCTTAACCTAGATTATAAACTGGCACAACTTATCATGCTGAATCAAATTGGAAGACATATATCCCAGATATATGACCCAGAGTTAGAAGAAGAATCAATTATATTTAAAAAAAAAGACAAATATTAACTGACATAGACTTTTGGTATGTTTGTAAACTGCAAGGGGAGAACACTTTTCAATAGGAAATCTAGACTAGGTGACATATAATATGCCTTCTGCACTAAACTTCCAAGATTCTTACATGGGAATTGAAGATTTTTAGTGAAATATTTGACTCACAGATTCCCCCCATCTCCGCTAGCTATTTCCATTCTTAATATCACATGTTCTGTATGTAGGCTTTTGCATATGCTGTCCCATTTGCCTCTCTTTTAATTTTAATTTATTTTTTAAGAATTACTTTGTGTTTTTTTTTTTTTGAAGGGAGGGTAGAGGAGTGTGATTCTGAGATCAATCATCTATTCACTAGCCACAATGTCTTTCCAACATTTTGTAAATATTTTGAGTTTTTCTGTGCACGTGTTTCATCTCTCCAGTATAAGGTGAAAAATGTCAGGCATTTTTTTTTGTCTTTGTATCCACATTGTCTTACACATAGTAGGTGCTTCATAATTCTCACATAGTGGAATTGAATTGGAAAGTGGCACCTGAGAATGGTTGTATCTTGGTCAACGTATGAACTATATAAACTTCGATGGTTTCTAATCTTATTTACCTCGGTACACATATCAGGCAAGTTTTCTTACACTGCAATTTTTGTTCATGATTTTCCATAATTCTTCTACTGAGAAACCACCCAAACACACTAGAGGCATTTCTCTAGGTCATTAAAAATTTAGTGGATTCCAGCATAGCACTCTGCCTTTCCATCTGTTGTCAGGCTTCTGGTAAATTGTTTTGGCCTACTTAAACCCACTTTGCAACTTTCTATTGCCCTTTGGGGTTATCTGCAAGAGAATCTCTATTCTCCTGATACCAGGATGCTCCACGATTCACAGCCTCATAAAATCACCAGGAAAATGCTGATATTAAAAAGGTCATTGTTTTGTGACAAAGGGAGTATGTTATAGTAGAAAGATCATTGAATGCAGGGTCAAAAAGACCTAGGTTCAAATCCTACCTTAGATACTTCCTAAATGTATGATCCTGGGCAAATGACAAACTCTATGTCTCATTTTTTTATTCATGAATGAAGAGAGTGGATTTGAAGGCTTCCAAAGCACTTTTCAGCCCCAAATCTATGATGCTATGTTTTTTTTTCATTATTGTGTTTTGAGTGGCAATGTGATTCTATAGAAAAAATGGAACTAGATTGAATAGCTGGGTTTGAATCTTAACTATACCATTTCTTAACTGTGACAGGATAAATTACTTAATTAAATGTCAAATGAGGCAGGGTTGACCTCAAAGTACTTTCCCAGTTCCAAATCTACATATAACCCTAAATAATAAAATTGACATCTTTGGACTCAATGGTAATATTATATCATAGGGCAATTATTATATTTGTTGTTGTTCAGTCGTTTTCATTCATATCCGCTTTGTGACCTCATTTGGAGTTTTCTCTCAAAGGCACCAGAATAGTTTGCCATTTCCTTCTCCAGCTCACTTTATAAATGAGGAACTCCGGCAAATAATAGGGTTGAATAACTTTACCAGAGTCCCATTGCTAGTAAGAATCTGAGGCCAAATTGTTTAGAAACTTTTAGAAACAAACCTTTAAAAAAGTTTTAGAGAAAAAGTAAATGTTTTGTGAATGAGCATACTAATGTGTTATACTTTTTTCAATCAATCTAGATGGAGAATGTTCTTTGATTTATTGGGTGAATCTTAATTTTATTCCAAACCTAACCACCAAAAAAGAATATTTTCATATGCACAGAGAAACATAGATGGTAGATTCTATATTACAATTTTCATTTTTATACTCTTTAAAGTACTTACGCTCTATACATTATTTTCAAAACAGTTCTGCATCTATTTTTCCTTCTGAACTTTTTTACTGTGCATTAGAAAATGTTACACTGACCCTTTAAAAAATATCACTATTGTTACTCTCCAATTCCAAATAAATGAAGGAGAGAAAAAAAAACCCAAATAAGAATAAGAATAGCAAGAAGAACGAAGGCAGACAAAGGTTTTGTTCAAAAAATGCATGTCTCTGTATCTTGTTGTCCATTGTCTATCTCTTAGGCAATCAAAAAGCATTTATTAGACTCCTACCTAACAATATGCCAGGCACTGAGCTAAGCACTGGCAATACCAGGAATGGCAAAAGACAATCGCTGCTCTCAATTTGCTCAGTCTAATTGGGTAAAAACATGTTTTATGATAAGTCTTTTGGAGACATGAGAAGCCACTGTATTGATTAGAGTTGGGAAATCTTTCAAAAAATTTTTTCTCTTTACAATGGGATCCTTGTAGAAAATGTTCACTTGTTCTGTTCTCTTAGAATTTTTTAAAAATTCTAATGTAGTATTTTAATAGTTGGCAGCCCTATCCCCAAACGATCCACATAATACTAGAAATTGTTTCCATTTTTACCAATCTACTTGTCCCTTATAATCATCATGAATTTCTTATATCCTAGTTTAAATTAAGAGCCTGAAAATATAGCCCTTGCCTTCTTCCTGACTTTCTAATGTTATTGAGAACTATTTTAATCATTTTCAACCATAACCATGCTCTGCCTCCTCTTCTAATTCCCTCTTACTCAACAACTTTATAGCTTATATCAAACTTCTCTTGGAGAGAGAGGGAAAAAAAAAACATCAATAACATTCTTAATGGCACCTGCCTAACCAATCCAACTATTTCCAGCTTTAAATGCTTCTTCAAAGCCCATACTATAATATGACTGCTAAGATGAGAGTAGGCAGAAAAGATTTTATGACAGATGAATTTCCAATTTTAAATGGCATAAACAGAGTTGTGTCCTGTCTTCCCTTTTTAGCTTAAAGAAGTTGGCAGAACTTTTTCATAAGTTGGATGAATATCTTCCAGTTAAAACAAACAAAAACTCAAACATTTTCCTTTAAGTTTGATAACACCAGATATCAAGGGAGAGGATGTGTGGTGAAAGAGAAATAGTGCTATATTTATAGTCAGAAGATTTGGGTTCAAATCTTAACTTTGCCATTTACTATTTGGGTGACTTTAGGAATATAATGAGGTTTCTTTTAATTTCATAATCCAAGCCCTAGTGTAGGTCCTTGTCTATAAAATGAAGAAGTTGGACAAAGTGACCTTTAGGCATTTTTCAACCCCTCAATCTATGATTCTTTTATTTCTGCCTAAGAAAGGAATTTTAAAAAGTGAACGTTCTATCAGAAAAAGCAGCTTGGAATCAACTTAGATGAGAATAGATCTACTTGGCAGTCATTCTCCAACAATTAGATGGACAGTATTATATTACATAGTCCAGTCAATTAGGTCAAGTCATTTGGTTCATTGGAGTGTCAAAATAGTTGTTAATACCTCCCTGTACAATTTTTTCAGGTCTAAAAACATCTTCATGCTCTGTCACTCAGGTCTTTAGTTCTCATTTGAACACTTCTATTAATATTTGAGCAGTGTAAAAACTAAATTTGGAAGAAAATATTGGCCTTTTTCTTTAAACTCTTCCATGGTCCATCTTTTTGAAAAAAAAAATTCCTTAGTCTTTCTCTGGATAAAAATTTAAAAAAAGACTACTTTAACCTGCACAACACAATGCCTCACTTGTAATTTGACAACTGAAGCCAGTGAATCCATGACCTTTCCATACTATTCAGTGTATTAAACAGTAGTGGACTATGCTTTGGTCTACTTGTAGATCTTAAGGATGCCCACTTCTAAGATTAGAGGACTAGAGTGCTTATTGACTTCATACAAACTATTTGTGGAAGACTAATTCAGCCCCCCAAAAGATACATTAAGGAGTATATTTCCACTTGACTGCCACTTCTTTTGGCTTCCATTCTTAGCCTTCCTTTGGGAAATGAAACTGCAAATGAACCTGTGTCCCTGGATATTGACTCTATTCAAGCACAGATGGATTCAATGTGGAACAAGGATGTTAGGGGCAGGTAATCTTATGCTGAAGTAGAATAACAGAGCTGGATGGAACTTCTTACAAAAGTAGTATTCAAGGGCGAGGAGACGCCAGGTACTTCTGAGAACACCAAGTGCAGAGAGGCTAGATGAAGGGATTACTTTTGGTGTCATATGCAACACACAGTTTCAACAGTCATTCTAGTCATTTTTATCTACATTCCCCCATCGTCCCCACTCAACCCATACTCTGGAAAGAAGGGCACAAAGTTAACCTGTTAAAATTAGACTGTGATGTAGAATTTGACAAAAACCTACATACAATATTTTATATTTGAATGACATGGCTTTGTGGACATGGTAAATCATCCGTTGCTCTAATTTCTCTAAATTCTACCTCCATATTAAATTTGACTATCAGAAAGCAACATACCTGAGATCGTTATTCTAGTCTGCAGCAAAAATTGCCAGATTCAATTTCATGCCTTCATTTTTCATAAATGGTGCGTTGATAAAAATGTCTACTGGAAAGATGTTTCTAGTTGTTCTGAAAAATTGTGCTGAGGAAGCAACCATTTCCTAACCAATGCTCTTTAGTTAAGGAAGTATACAATAAATTCCTCCATAAATTTGTTGAAGCTTGTGAAAGTTTGTTTCTTTAGATAATTTTTTCTGTGTTCTTAAAATAAGAAAATCTCAGAGTTAGTAAAAAAAATATCTCCTCCAGTAGAATACAAATTCCTTAAAGACAAGAACTTTTTTTTTTTTTTAAAGAAAAAGATTTGTTTTTGAAGCCCCAGCAGAAAGCACAGTTTCTTGCACATAGCAGACACTGAATACTTTTTGGATAGGATTTGATTTCAGAGAGCATCTAATCAAATCTCTATTTGAGTAGGAATCCAATTTCTGAACTCCTAACCATTTATTTATTCATTGAAGAAACATGTATTAAACGACAATTGTGTGCCAGAGATTGCTTGGTTCTGGGGATACAAAGAAAAAAAAAACAAAAATAAAAATTAGAGATACAAAATCTGGGGCGATATAAAGAAAAAAATTTTAAAATTACCTTAAGGAACTTAGAAGCAGTCATAGAGCCTCTACTATCCATATCTCTCCAAAGGTATACTGATGTAACTGGCTTTTTAAATGCAAGTTTAAGATTTTACATTTCTCTCTACTAAATTTCATCTTCTTAGCTTCTGTGCATCATTACGGACTGTCAAAATCTTTTTGAATTCCAGTTCTACCACAGAATGAATTAGCTATTCTTTTCAGCTTCATGACAAACAGCCCAAATTATATTATCCAATGAAGTTCCCTTTATAGCTCCACTGACAGAAAATTTCACTGTAATCTACAATGAAATTCAGGACTCACTGTTATTGACTAATTCACCTTAGACATATGAGAACATTATATTTCTCTGATTTTATTCTTTTCCAATGGCATAGTTCTAATTGTGCCTCTGAATTCAGTTTTGTAAGTTCTCTCTAATCCTATTTGCAAATGGGGGCTATAAATAAATAAATAATTCAATTAAGCTAGAGGAAATCGAGGATGAAAGTCATGGATTTCTTAGCCACATTTTCCTAGTGTGGTTTATCCTGGTCGCCACTCAGTGGCCACTTCCTCTACCACATTTTTTGTTCCTCTCATTATGTTTATTTTTTAAAATGAATTTTTATTGATATATTGATTTTTGCATCACTAAAATTTTTCAAAATCCCACCACTTCTCAGAGAACCCTATAATCTTTTTTGGATACCTCCTTTCTTTCTATTCCTTTCTCATTTAATTACTTATCAATAAGAACAATAAAACCTTCTATCCCCACTCCATTTTCTGCATCAAATGTTACCTTAAGTGCAAGAAAGCTGTAGCTAAACTCAACTTTTTTAGTTAATCATCTGATTATCTGTTATTTTCTCAGTTCAGATTAAAGGTTCATAGTCTGTGTGTGTGTTTTCTCTGGACAGTCTCATGAAGCCTATGGACTCAACATTCAGAATAATATTTTAAAATGCATAAAATAAAATACATGAAATTGAAAAGTAAACTAATTATATTGAAATAAAGATGTATTTTTCTCAACCAAGTTCATGTCCCCATGAGGCCCTTGTTAAAAATCTACTCCTAGATCTATTCTCATAAGTTCCACAGCTGGATTCACTATATAAAAGTAGCAACCTTCTTTTACCTTGATTGAGGTACTGCACCTGATTAGACAAGTACATTATTTTTTTTCTGACTTGGTGATATACATAATCAGTAAGTGGAATTTCTATCCTTTTTTGTGTAATAGATTTCAAAGCTTACAGTGACAATAGGAAAGGGAGAGTTTATTAGCAATGCATATTAACAACCTTGTAAGAAAACTAGAAAAGTAAATATGATGGAGAACATTTGGATAAAGAAAAAGAGAAGGAAATATAGACATGATGACATCATTAGAATATACGACAACTGACTTAGAAAGACATAATAGAAAAGGAGTTAGGAAACAGATAATTAGGTTGATATTATATTTTATAGTCATACTAATATTCATTTGTTCTATAACTTTTACTCTCTCTCTCTCTCTCTCTCTCTCTCTCTCTCTCTCTCTCTCTCTCTCTCTCTCTCT
>NC_058132.1:294734788-294770174 GCF_016433145.1 Gracilinanus agilis
CTTCCTTCCTTCCTTCCTTCCTTCTTTCCTTCCTTCCTTCCTTCCCTTCCTCCTTCCTTCCATCTTAGAATCAATACTGTGTGTTGGTTCCAAGGCAGAGGAATGGGGATTAAGAGACTTGCCCAGGGTCACACAGACAGGAAATATCCAAGTTCAGATTTGAATCCAGAACCTCCAGTCCCTAGGATTTGCTTTTAATCCACTGAGCCACCTCCTGAACCCATTGTTTCTTGATTTCATTTTTGGTTATGATATACTTTAAATAAAATGTATCAAGTAATTGTTGCTTATTTTCATTAGAGACTTTGAAAGGAGTTCATTTCTTATATTAAAGTATAAGATCCTTCTTTAAAGGAAAGGACTGCATTATTAATCATTTTATGACCTTTAGCATCTCCTACAGTGACTTACAGTTTGAGATTCATAAATGTTGGTGAAATTAAAAAATGGATTGTTCTCTAAAGAATATACCCATTAAATAGAAACACTATTTTCCAGGATTTCAGTCTTAAAAGTGGAAATGAATTCAAACCATCTTTTTCATGTTCAAAATGTTCCTATTCTTGTGTTTATTTTTCAAAAATTTTCATATGTTCCTTAGCCAGCAGTCTACCACTCATCACTTCTCATTGCTCTTAATGTTCTTGCTTATATATCTCTTTTTACCTTCTAATGTATAGGTTCTGATTTGTAGTAGATGATAAGCTATATGACTACAATTTTTAAAATGGTGTGTAAAGTAAGAGTAAATAGATATTGTAAAATAGACTCTTTTATGGAATAGAATTCATGGACTCCTATACCTGGGTTTTATAATGGACATTCCAGTTTTTTTCCTCAAGACTAATTTATGAATCTCTTCATTCTTGATTGCATTTTGAAGAGTTGAGTTTCCTGGGATTTCACCTCCCAGTAAATATTTTACAGCAACATTTGGATTAACTATAATAATCAGTGTATGGACAATTCTTCTGAACTGAAATTTCTGATTAGTAGGATTAACCAGAAGACCCATTTGGTTTAAAACATGGATAGTGTTTTATTTTTTAAAATGTTCTGTGCTCTCGTTTCTGCTTTAGTGGACAGTGTCATGAATATAATCCCATTTCTGTGGGGTTAATGAGAAGCTTATAAGGCCTTGGGAACAAGAATATGTTTCCATTTTAAATGATTAGAAAAGAAAAAGTAGGTTATGAAAAGTTGGAAATTGAATAAATTCAGAACATAGTATACTCCTTAATAGTAGCTTTCTTGATAGAGTCCATCATATGGTATTTGCTTTTTGTCATAGCTCTTTTTATAAACAGTAGTATGCTGAAAAAATAAAATTAATATAACTGCAAATGGCATAGCTAATTGTTATATTTGGTTAAGCGAGATTTTAGTGTAAATTTAAATATCCATGAGTCTGCCAATAATCCATATTTCAAGCATGCCGTAAGCTTCCTATTTTCTCATTTACACCTCATTGTTTTCATCATTACAGTCATAGACTGATTTGAGTTTGCTTCCTATTTATAGATCAAATACCATAAACAAATTCTAAGTGGGCTTTAAAAACCCTCCAAATGATATCATTTCATGTAGCTGTAATTGACTCAATTCAATTTAATTACTGTTTATTGAGAGTTCACAGTGATCATGGGCTAGGGCTATGGTGCTATCATTGAGGATTCCCTTTTGTTGTCAGTAGTTTCAGCTTTAAAATGCGAAAACAAAACCTGAGGAAAGCTTGCTTATTTAAAATATTATTTGTAAGCACAGAGATTTCAAATAACTTTAAAGAATGAAGGTGAAATTCTTGATCACACAATTTAATACAGCTGGAATAACCCTCGCAGTCTCTTTAGCGTTTTATTTGTTATAAATACAAGTCAATACCACAAGATGGCACTTTCTTACTTGCAACATCTACTATTACAAACAACTTTGGAAAATGGTTGCCACAGTTTTTTAATGTGTAATTTTTTTCAGTTATTATTGAAACTTTAAAAAAAGCAAGACTTTCTACAAATAGTGTTTGTGTTTGATGCATATTAAATGAGGTCAGAGAATTAAATTCAAAAAAAGAATTTATAAATATTCAGATAAGAAAATTGAAACTACAAAAGCAGAGCTTGTCGTAATTAAACTGAATTACAATTGTGTGTGGCCAATGCTATATCTACATGGCTATGTTGGAGTTAAAAGACAGGTTTAATCATTAAATAATCTAATCCATTCACCAAGCTAACCACCTACTTCATCTTTACATCACTATCATCCAGTGTAAAATCAATTCGGAAATAGTCGTCTTTTCAAATGGTCCAGCACCGAGGCCAACCCAGTTCTTTTCTACGAAACCCACCTGACAGCACTGATCTTCCACCCAGCATACAAAACAGAATAAATTATTTTCCATGTAAAAACTCAGAGAATTTCTGAAAGTGTGTCTCATTCTATGTTCATCAAAATAGGCAATCCAATTTGAAAGTTTTTGAACCAATATGTAAACTCTAGAAAACTCAGTGTTGATGTATGGGAAGAATAAAGAATCTGCACTAATATAGTGCATAAGGATGCAGTATCGAACTCGTCATCGACAGCAGATGCCTTGGTCGGACTTTCCTTGGGATTGTCATCATGCCGTTGAAGATAAATCTCACTCAAGTCTGTGGGAGTTTCGTGAGGTTCACTTCCTCCCGTTTTCTGGCAGGAGGTGATGGATTTTTTAGGTCTCTTGAAGAAGGGGAGGGAGAAGTAAAACAACAACCCAAAAAAAAAAAACCCAACAGAATGCCAGACCTAAAGATCTTTGACTCAGTGTCCAAATAAACCAGAGGCAAAATTGTGTTTGCAATATTTATATTCTGCCCTGTATATCACATCAAGAGATTCCTCAAAAAACTGAGAAGTCTGAGAACTACAAAAGGGAAATCAGTTAAGGCAGTTGATGTCTACATTTGGATTCCTTTTCATTTTACATGTCTAAGTCTCCATCGTAGGCTAAGGTCAGAGGCTTCTGTTGGGGAGGTGTGCTTTGATGCTGTTTTGGCTTCTTGCTGCAAGGAGAAAAAAGATTCTTTGTTCAGATACTGAAAGCCCATGACACACCACAAGCAGCCTACAAACTGCAGATGAGACATTCATTCATTCACATTTGCAAGTGATAATAAATTAATTTCTTTAGCTGAAATTTGGGGAATTCAGCTAGAAAAAGACTAATTTGTTTTCCCCTTAACCTTCCAAAGAGATACAACAAGGGAGGTAGGTTGACACCTCACTGAAAACTCAAAGAAAAAAAAACTTTTACTCCAGAAAAAATTTGGCCAGCCTGAGATCACCCATTTTTGTTTTCTTTTTTTCACAGAACTAGACTGCAATTTTAAAAAGTGAGAAAACAGGGACTTATTTGCTCATCATTTCATCCCCCCCCCCCCCCCCCACTGCTTATTCCTTTCTCTGTGTTTTAACTTCAGAAGCAGCTGGTGCAATTGTACTCCATAGCTACTGATAGGTTCTATTTTCAAGTAAATATGTATCCTTCCCCATATCCCCTGCCTGGCAGGGGATATGGGGAAGGATACATATCATCTTGCTTTTTGTTTACAAATTGATAGTAAGTGTTGGTTCCAAGGCAGAAGAGCTTTGAGGGTTAGGCAATTGGGGTTTGGTGACTTTCCCAGGATTACACAGCTAGGAAGAGTCTGAGATGAGATTTGAACCCAGGACTTCCCATCTCTAGGTCTGGCTCTCTATCCATTGAGCCATCTTACTGCCCCTAAGGGCTCTATTTTTTTTTAACCTTTGCCTACCATCTTAGAATCAATACTGTGTATTGCTTCCAAGGCAAAAGAGTGGTAAGGGCTAGGCAATGGGAGTTAAGTAACTTGCCCAGGGTCACACAGCTAGGAAGTGTCTGAGGTCACATTTGAACCCAGGACCTTCTGTCTCTAGACCTGGCTCTCAATCCACTGAGTTATCTAGCTCCTCCTCTCCCACTCTCCTCACCCCCCCCAGGACTCAAGTATGATGTAATTTCACTCATATCTAGTGCTGAGGGAGGTGAGTAAATATGACTATGTACTTTTCTAGGTAAGGAAATCAAATCAGTTAGGATTAGGAATATTATGAGACTCCACTGTGATAACAGATTTAAAGCATTTTGCAAACTTTAAAGAGCTATATAAATTGTATTATTGTACTATCAGCTTCAAATCATCGGGCCTCCAGTTTGGCATTGACTAGAAGATCAAAGAGAAAGAACAAACCAAAAATAAAACAAAACAAAGACCCAGTTATTTGGAATGAACACTGACCTGTGAGTAGGCAAGGTAGGGGAGCCAAGATGGATGTCTTTTAATATTTTGTTTTAAAATAAATGTACACCTTTTAAATGCCAGAAAATTAGATTCTCTATGGCACATTATTTTGGGACAAATCAAGGAGTAAGTGTGACAGTAACGGCTTAAATTTTGGAGGCTGGATGGAAAAACAGAAGGTACACAATTTTCACAAATTCCTCATTCCCGATCTGCTAGGAATTCCTTTCAGCAGATGTAAAATGCATTACGGCCCTACACTGGCTGAGCTCTTATTCATGGGCAGCAAACCATTCAGCATGCTTCTAAAAACAGAACCAACCAAAGTCTTTCTAGTTATCTCAAAGGAGGTCATACACATGTCAAAAGAAAATGATTAAATAGGTGTCATATTAGCAAATATAATATTTTAATATAAAATTATGAACTTTTAAATTCATATATATATATTTTGGGGGTCTGGACCTGTAATTTCACTGGTAAAGGGGGTTTTCTGATGAAGCAGGGGATATATTTTTATGTTTTGTCTTTCTTTGTTTATTTAGGATCTAGATCTAAGATTTCATTAGTGCAAGTAAATCCTGGAGTTGCAGTGTTCTCCATTGTTGCAGATCATTGAATCACATGTAATTTATAATCTCTGAGAGTTTCCTGGATCCTGAGAGTTTAAGTGACATTCCATGTTACTCAGCTAATACATGTTGAAAGCAATCTTGAATTCAGATTTTCCTGGCTCCAAGGTGAACCCTTTCTCTATTACTCTAGGGTGAAGAATGCTGTTTTTTTGGGTTAGTTTGTATACTTGTATTTCTATGTGCATAAGTGTAAATATACAATGCATATATGTACATATGTAACATGTATATGTGTGAATATACATGAAAATGCATATATAGGATTCTAGATTTATAAATGGAAAGAACTTTAGAGGGTATTTAATTCAATAGTCTAATTTTACAGATGAGGAAGCTGAGACCTCAAGAGTAAAAGTGAATTCCTCAAGGTAATTAGCTATAGACTTAGAATTTCAGCTCAGATCCTTAAACAAAAAATTACAGGGGGGCAGCTGGGAAGCTCAGTGGATTGAGAGCCAGGACTAGAAATGGGAGGTCCTAGGTTCAAATCTGGCCTTAGACACTTCCCAGCTGTGTAACCCTGGGCAAGTCACTTGACCCCCATTGCCTAGCCCTTACCACTCTTCTGCCTTGGAGCCAATATGCAGTATTGACTCCAAGATGGAAGGTAAGGGTTTAAAAAATACATATATATGTGTGTTTTTTGGTTGTAACGTGATATGCCTCTTGTTTAAATTTCAGGTCCCTTTCCCTAGGATCACTTCAGTCTCTCCTGTGAGACCTTCAAGTCCTCTGTCACTTTTCA
Organism: Gracilinanus agilis; assembly: GCF_016433145.1. Classification (NCBI taxonomy): domain Eukaryota; kingdom Metazoa; phylum Chordata; class Mammalia; order Didelphimorphia; family Didelphidae; genus Gracilinanus; species Gracilinanus agilis. The sequence goes on from NC_058132.1 coordinate 294,740,470, forward strand.
TGGACTTTCTTTCTAAGAGTTTTATAGCAAAATCTAAGAATATTATTCATTAAGTGGGGAATAAATGGAGGGATAGGAAAGTGGCAAGAAAAAAATCAAATAAATTACTTTAGATGCTAAAACTTCAAAATTTCATAGTTTGTAAGATTATCTAGATTTCACCCAAAATAGCTTGTGCAAAAGGGTGGATTTCACCTTGGAAATGATAAGATTTCTCCTAATTCTTTTTTTACAAATATGAATTATCTCAAAATTGGAGTTGAACTCTTAATAACCAGGTGTTAGCTAAGTTGCTTTGAAAGAAGTTTTCACTTTGGGGCTTTTTATATGATAGAATAATGGGAGCCCAAACTGTTAGAAATCTGGACTTGGTTTTACAACCGTCCTAGCCAGTGTTTCTTAAAACACTTGAAACAAATGTCTAGATGACTTTAAAGTAGGAAATCTTTAATAAATCCTTTTGAAAAACAAGTCTCTTAATTTAGACATCAGAGTTTTAAAAATGACCTCACCTGGAGAGAATTTCATGACGGAAATGAGAAGTTTGGAGCCAGTTATCGGCACAGTTGTGATATCAGGAAAGTGTGTTTTTGGGGTCCTTCTTTTGGACTCTTCCTTCTTTTCTCCATTTAAATTTTGGACAATTAATTGCTCATATTCTTTCCACTCTCCCTCTTAGGAAAATCTTTTATTCAAAAGGAACCAATAAACTTGTTCACCTCAGGTTTAAGGAACCAGTAAGGTTAAAAGTGCTATTGTTCCCAGGAGTATTGGGGTGTTAACAGGAGATAAAGGGTTAATGCTAGAAAGGATGAATTCTACAATTCCAGGTATGAATTTGCTATTGCTGATTTCATTGTTGTTTGTTTGTTTGTTCATTTCAGCGCAGAAGTTAGGCATTTTGTCATCCTTAAAATTAGACCACATATATTGTTGTTTACTCTACCAGTTTTTTAAGTCCAGCTTGCTTTATGTTCTCCCTGAAAGCACCCTTTTGACTTCCACCTCAGCAGTTCCTGGTCTGGAGGGGTAGCTATAAGACAGATCATTGCTATCTGACTCTGGAGGAATTAAAGTCCCACAGTTGCACAGAGGAAGGTAGAGTAGATGAAGTTGTCTCAGGTAATTGCCATGTGCTATGTTTAAGTTAATAAAAATATCGCCCAGTGGTCTTTTCCACTAAATTGCCTCATGAATCTTTATTGCCCAAGGAACCTTGGCATTAGAAACACCAAAGGAAGAGAAATCGGGCTGGAATTCAGAGGACTAGATTTGAACAAAATGGCCTTTAAGGAGGCTATTTTTTCATATTTTCTTTCTAGCATTCTTAGTTTTTTTTTTAAACTGTACTTGCCTTTGTCTAATACAGAAGCTAAAGGCTAGCATCCCTATAAAATCTTTAGGCCAAGTTAGCTTTGTTGTTCCCTTTGGCAATTCTTGTTGCTTTAGGAGATAATAGATAACCCTCCGGGTCATGGTCCCCCAAAGAATTATATAACAAAATGAGTAAAAATGACCTTCTAGTTCCTTTTAAATAGCTGATATGCAGAGACATGTTATTTATGCATGGGTATAAATATATTTTTATCTGATTTGATATCTTTACTCTTCCTGCAAGGTTAGTGAAATAAAGGCTATGTGGGAGCTCTCAGATGGTAAAATTCTCAGGATTATTTAGAAGTGGAGAACTACTGAGTTTGTCCTTATAAATAACATCAAAGAAGGTGCTTGGCATGATGAGAGTTACAAAAAAATTGATAAAATATGGTCTCTATCCTCAAAGACTTTAAAGTCCAATGGAAGAGAATACATGTATGAAAGTAACTACAAATCATGAAAGTAGGTGATGATTTTCATAAGAATAATATAAAGAAGGAGGTTAAGGAAATATCACTATAGGCTGGCGTAATCAGACAGAAGTCTTCATGAAAGAGAAACATTTAGCTTTGGACTTTTAAGAAGTTTGGGCTGAAAGATTATGAAGTCTTGAACTAGGGGAAGAAGAGTGAAATGAAAATGAAGATTTAAAAATAGATCATTGAAAGGAGGGCTTGGCAAAATTTGTAAAATGAATGGATTCGCGAGACATAGAGAAGGTAAGAAATTCAGTGAAGGATGACATGAAGTTTTTATGGTGGTTATTCTTCTCTAATTCATAAAGATGCCCATCTATGAAATCTGCAAGCACTTTCAATAATGTTATGACTTCTTTTCAGGTTAAAAACTAAAAAAAAAACCTTTTACCTTCTATCTTAGAATCAACTCTATATATTGGTTCCAAGGCAGAAGAGCAATAAGTGATAGGTGATGGGGGTTAAGTGATTTGCCCAAGGTGACACAGCTAGGATGTATCTGAACCCAAATTTGAACCCAGAACCATTTGTCTTTAGGTCAGGCTCTCAAACTACTATGACATCTAGCAGCTTTACCATTAATAACTTTTAATGTGAGCTTCACAAAAATTCTCCCCTTACATCAAAAGCTTGTTCCCCAACCAATCTAACAGTGGTTACTAGGATAATCCAAAGTTAATATGATATTATTAGTATATATAATGAATATGAAATCATAATTCTTTGAATATTTTCTTGATGTCTAAAATCAATGAGCTTTATAGTTAATGCTATAATATTGTCAGATTAAAACTTATTTTAATGTACATTTATTTATTTTATTTAACTTTAAAGTTAATTTAATTTTTAATTAGTAATTAATTTTTCTGATTGTTGAAGAATATTGAAACATGTAAAACAAATTTTTCCAACATGAACTCTTAGAATGAGAATAAGCGACAGTATTTTTAATTTGAGAGTAAGGAATCATGGAATCCTGAGCTTATGACTTGTCAATAGTTAGAAATGTCTTTAAAATAATTTATAACTGAGTGGATATGTCTATTCCAGATATCTTTTTTTGTTTGATTCTTAGGAAATCTTTCCATTTGTCTAATTTAAGACTTTCTGTCGGCATTTTAAACCTTCTTCCTCTTAAATGATTGCAGTTCTTTTTGTTGGAATGTGTGTATGTTAATTCAGGTATCATCTATACAATGCCAACACAAGACAAACTTCATTCTTAACAAAGCTGTCAGTGAGTGGTATTTAAAATAATCTTTCTAATAGGGTAATTTTGGTCAGTTCTGAGATTTTATTGGTATAGGAAACTTCATTTTAGAAAATTCTGTCAATGCAAATTAGCACTTGGTCTGAAATTTGTACTCTTAAGGGGCTATCTGGGACACTGTGTTAAGGTTTTAAGTGATTTATCCAGGGTCAAATAGCCAATATGTTTTGGGCAAGGATAAAACTAGAACCAAGTTCTTCCTGACAATGAAACCAAATGTGTATCTACTACATACGTTGCCTTCTCTAAGACAGACTAGAATGATCTGTCTTTATTAACTTTCTATTTAGTATATACTTCACAGATTAGAACCAATCCATAGAATCAGTTGCCAGGAGTACTCAGAAAACCAGAGCTAAACAGTTTTTAGAAAGACAATGTCATCTACAATGTCACCTGTATGGTCATGGTCTGGTTACTTGGGAGTTCACAAATATACCGTGCACAGACTATTCATTTTTAAAGCACTGGAATATTTAACATGAAAGCTAGACTGAACATAAATTAATCTCTCTTTTGAATTCAGAAGGCACTTCTGGATCTCACAGTATGTCTCAGGGTCAGCCTCACACATCAATTATCATTGTTCGGTTGATATTCAGAAATATTAACTGAGAATTCTGTTTGGTAGGCACTGGTAAACTAGATAATTTTAAAAGTCTAAATATAATTGTGGTGATGTTTATACAAACAACTTAGCTTTATTAGAAGAAATATTTTTTTTCTAATGAAATAATTAGGTTTCTAGCTACCTTTTGGTTAAATATACAATATTGGCTAATAGTCGTTAATTGGTTAATATTTTGCTTTGGTAAACTAGCGTTATCAAAGATAATCATTTTTAAATTTAAATAAAGCTCTATCCTACAAATAAAATTATTAGAATATTGAAAACTCTTCTATAAGTTTAATTCTTTAATTTGTCATATATTGGCAAGAATGCTGGACAAAGGACCAAAAGATCCATATCCTACTCCTAAATTTGCCACTTAGATTTGTCACTTTGTACCTCAGTTGCTTTATTTGTAAAATTAGGGAATATTTTGCTAGATGACTTCTAGGATCCGTTCTAACTTTAACATTTTATGATCTATGACCTACAAAATGGAAGAGAAACAGAACCAAAGTGCATTTTTGTTCATTTGCAAACACTAATAGATCTAATCAGATTTGTTATCTAAGGTACATCAGGGTCAGGCCATGTAGATAGGGCAAGAGAACATTTGGACATTCACAATACAACATGATGGAATGGAATGAGTGCTGATTTTTTAGTCTGGCGATCAAGTTATCTTCCCTCTCTGAGTTTCAGATTCTTTGACTATAAAGTGAATTGGTTCAACTAGATGACCTCTAAAGTCTCTTTTAATTTTAAGACCATGAATAAATGACCAAGCACAACTAAATTCAATAGCAAAAATAGGAGTGATTAAATCTAGGTCATTCAGACCAGACCATACAGATCCTTCTCTCTAATTGATCTAAATGCAAGTTATCATTGGGGAATGGTCCTTGGAACACGTTCATATGTGCAAACATAGCCTATGTTGAAAAGAGTTCCTTTCAGATCTTTTATGAGGCAGGAGATTTTCAATATACTATTCCTTCATCAACTTTGACTGACCAAAGCTTTCGATATTAACCACCTCTGTTGTCATGGTAACAGGCTTTCTAGCTAAATTAGCCAAGCATGGATTTGAATTGAGATGCAAACTTGGGGGGAAAATCTTAAGGAAATACTGGCTCTGTTATGAGACAGGTAACAAATATAAAGAGGGAAGAATAGAAAGATCTCAATTTTAATTTCAGAAAAAAAGAAGTAAAACTTTGATCTTGGGGAAAAAAAGTAAAAAAGTTCTTTTTGAAAACCATGCTTAGGAAATTAATTGAATATTCAGTGTTTTTAATATTCCCAACACACCTGAAAACATTCAGTTTTGTCTGCTTCAAGGCTAGCTAGTCAGCCAAATTACATTCTGTACAGTAAACTGATCATTTAAAAAAACATTTCTGGATGTAGCAATCACCCAGATTTCTAAAGCAATACAATAACAACAAATCACATTAATATGGCTCTTTAAGGTTTTACAAAATGTGAGAATTCTTTATAACCACCCTGAGGCGTAGGAAGTGTAATAAGGACTCGCTCTCCATGGGGTAATAGATACTCTATATATGGAAATGGATTCTAAAAGAGGGCTAAAAACAAGCCCTTACTTTCTGTCTTAGAGTGGACACTAAGTCTCTTGTCCAAGGCAGAAAAGTGCTAAGGGCCAGGCAGTTGGTTTTAAGTGACTTGCCCAGGGTCACACAGCTAGCAAGTATCAGAGGACATATTTGAACCCAGGACCTCCAGTCTCCAAACCTAGATTTCTATGCACTTGGTCACCAAGATGTCCCTAAAGGAAGATATTATTCACTGATGTGAGCACTCCCCCAAAGAGTACCGTCTACTAAGCCTCCAGAGCTTCTTATCCTGAGCAGTGCACATCCATAATTGAATGACTACCTATACCAGTAGAACCTAACAGCCACCAAATTATCTAAGTATGGATAGAGATGGTGAATTAAATGATTTAATTTCACAACTGTTCGATTCTGTCAAACAACTGTTCTTATTTAATTAAAAAAAAACTTATCTAGCAGGTAACTTGGACCAAATTGACTGAACAGCTAATTCTAGATGTTCAAGTCAAGTATGCTTTTATTTTTATTTTTATTTTATTTTTTAAACCCTTAACTTCTGTGTATTGGCTCATAGGTGGAAGAGTGGTAAGGGTGGGCAATGGGGGTCAAGTGACTTGCCCAGGGTCACACAGCTGGGAAGTGTCTGAGGCCAGATTTGAACCTAGGACCTCCCATCTCTAGGCCTGATTCTCAATCCACTGAGCTACCCAGCTGGCCCCTCAAGTATGCTTTTAGACCAGTGGTTCCCAATCTTTTTTGGCCCTTTTCCAAAAAAAAATTACTTAGGCCTCTGGAAATCAATTAAAAAAATGTTAATAGCAATTAATAGGAAAGATAAATGCATCTGTGGCCATCACCAAGCCCCTGGATCACTGCAGCACCCACAAGGGGGCGGTGGCGCCCACTTTGGGAAACACTATTTTAGACCACAGTGATAGTCCAATGGAGGGCTGTTTGTCATATTAAATTATTAATACCTTGAGTGATAATTTCCCAAGTCTTTTGACATTTTTTCTGCAAATTATGCCTTATTTTTAAGGGCATCATCAAGAAAATAATAGTCTCATAATTAGATTGAGGTGGGAATTGAAATTGTGCCTTCAGAACATAAATTTTGAAGTAATGAGTATAACTTTCTTATGATTTAAGGGGTTATAGAAGAGTCTAACCTAGAGATCCTTAACCTTTTATGTGTCATGGACACTCTTGGAAGTCTGATGAAGTATTTGGATCTGTTTTCAGATTAATGCTTTTAAATGCATACAATAAAATACATAGGATCACAAAGGAAATGAATTGTATTAAAATATCATTATTGATATATGAATATTCATATTTTTAGATGTATATTGCCAAAGTTGTATTGGAGCTGTCTGCTACTGCAAGACCTGATAGTTAAAATTTCAGTTTGAGCATTTAAAAATCAGAAAATGGCAAGTACTACAATGAAATGTTTGAATGATCGTTTGTTTATTGTCCAGACTTAAGAAAGTGGAGAAAATGCTAATAACACAGATTAAACTTAATAGTGTGTCACGCATACAATTTTCTCCCAGAGAACCCATTGTTAAACATTTGTGTTAAACCTCAGCATATAAACACTGCTTTAACCTATTTTCTTCTAATACAAAATACTACCTAGCCAAATGTTATGAGATTTCACATAATACAGAACTTACCAAACAAGATAGGATGTAAATATCAGGAAAATCAGGAGAAGAAAACCACCAGCAGAAACACCATAAACCCAAAGCTTAACTCGGCCATCTGTTAAAATGTAAAGATAAAAAGAAACAACCTAATATTCAAAGTACTAGGTCACTTGAGGAAAAAAAAATTGAATGTTTGAAAAATGCAGATGTTGGTTCTGAACTTGAAATTAATATTAGAGCTTTAGCTTGTCTCATACCATATTCTCAGTATTAAATAGTATTTGCAAACATTTCAAGAGAAAAACAGAATTTGAAATTCATGAGATTTTTTTTTCTTTCTTAGACACTTAAGCATTTTTAGTGGACCCATTGTGGAGGACTTTAGGGATGCCATCACAAAAGTTAATGGGCAGGCAGGAGTGGGTTGTGATTTGCAGTATTGGTGGAAATACCCTCCTTTAAAGAAATCACAGAACCATTGGATTATTTTATCTAAAAAAATATTCTACATTTTAACTTAGTTTCTCACTAGAAATTATCTTAAAATAATAAAAATATTTAAAGGAGTGTTATTAATAATATCATAATAGAATGTTTACTATACAAACTATTGTGCTTACATATAAAATAGCATGGTATAGAAGATAGAGAATCCTCAGATTCAGAAAGACTTGGGTTCAAATCCTGCCTTTGACACACATTGGCTATGTGGCTATGGAAAGACAATGCACATTCCAGTGTTTCAGGCTAAGGACTAAAATACAGTAGAGGAGATATTTTGTGGAGCTAATTCCTAACCACAATCTATCTCCATTGATAAAATCAGAGGTTGCCTCAAAAAAACAACAAAAACCAGTAATGAATTTTCTCTATCTACTGGCATAGTGGAAAGAGCATTGGAAGGGGATTCAGGAGATCTGAGTCCAAGTCCTAAGTCTCTTACTTATTAGAGCATACTTGAGTTTAGTTCAGTCACTCATTTCCTTGAGTTCAGTGATGTGAATTCACATCATTTTTATCATTCTAGGTCTCAGTTTCTTTAACTCTAAAACAAGGTCCTTTCCAGCTTTAGACTTCCTAGATTTATCTAATGAAAGGCCTCTGAGAGTGAAACACAATTTCATTTATGCATCAATACCAATACGGTAATTATTTACCATACACAACCAGTTTGTGTTCTGACAAGTCTGTCCTTTAACAAATTGATCCACATAAATATAGCCTGCATTTACAGTCCACTAAAACATCCAATTGATCATATATTTTATTTTGCTTCTGGTTGCTTGCCATTGCAAGGACCTTATCATTAATACAAATACAAAATCTCAAAGTATTGGTGTCTACCTGAGAAGAAACTAGGTGAAAAAATGAAATAGTCAGTCAATGGATTATTTGATCTATACGATGGCAAACAACCAGGGTAACTGATCACTTCCCTGAATGCACCAAATTTACTTCTTGCTATGATGTATGGTTATTTACACTCCAAATTTTTTGCACCAATTTTGTAGAAGCAATTTCATTTATATTCCATTTGTGTATGTTTGAGCAGATCTGATGATGGAAAAAATATCAAAAGGCAAATAAAACTAAAATGGAACTCTAGATTTTACTGTTCACGTTATACATGCCTTGATGTATGAGTGAAGAATAGGATAAAGAGCACACTTGACTACATAGAATTAGTCGATTTGGTTTCTAATTTTGGCTTTGACAGTTACAAGGTACATAAATATGGTCAAGTTCCTTAATTCTGTTTGAGACTTGATTGCCTGGTTTTGTAAAATAAGGATAAAAATACAGTGTCTCAAAAGCTTAATAAAGCTTAAATTACATTAAGACTTTGGGGATAGTGTATGTATACTGCCGAACTCATTTGATCATCATGGGAGAACTTTGAAAACTGTAGAAAGTCGTGTGTGTGTGTGTGTGTGTGTGTGTGTGTGTGTGTGTGTGATGAGTTGTTGCTTCTTTTTATTACAAGATATAAAGAATTATAGACCATCCAGCAACTTAACCATTTCTGGCAATTAAACAGTTTAGCCTGTGTCCACATAATTGATGCATAACAAATGAGGCACAGCACTTGACCAAAACAGATAATGCAAGAGAATGCCAAAAGAATTGCATTATGCATGCTAATTTGTGTATATAGACAGTTCTATTATATTGCATGAGTATAATTAAGTAGAGTTCCAAGATACACACATCATCCTCCTCATTTTGTCTTCTGTGAAATGAAAAACAATCAAATTTATAGCAAACAGCACTTGCTTTGAATAAAAGCCCAATCAGTTCTGATTGTACTCTGCCTATCTATTTCAGTTGTTCCTTTCCAGAACATTTTCAAACCTTAAGCAGTTTTTGGAATGAGGGCTTGCTAAGTAACTAGTTTTCCAAGGTCATGAAATTTTTAACAAACCTTTGATTCTGAGTCCTTTGAAACATTAATGATGAGATCATCTATCACCCAATTTTAAGTTCACCATTGGGAGAAAATATAATCCTTGGGTATCCATCTTTCCTTATTTATTATTCAACAATTTAGCAGAATTTTTCACATACCTCCAGTAATGTTTTTAGGAATCTGGGTTCATAAATGCCTCACTATGTTGCCTAGAGATAATTAGTAGAGATCTGAGCTGTGTCTACATCAGACCCCTGGAATAGTTCAGTACCAGTGTTGGTCTTGTTTCCAAAGGCTCAGGCCAACTGATTGGGCCTTCTTAGCCTGCACTAGAAATATGGGTAGATAACAGAAGTATTGGTTTCAGATAAGGGATTCAGATAAGGAAGGATAAATAGATCGGATGTTCTCAATATAAACAACTGAAAGAAGTAAAAAAAAAAACAAAAGCAAAAACAAAAACAGATATTTTGAGGTCTTTGCTATCAGTGCCAGCTAGTATTTTTTGGATAACTGATCATGTTATTCATAATATTGACTCTCATGTCCACTTTCAGTTCAAAATCTCCACCCTAGTTCTTTATCATAAAATAGCCTGAAAGTAGTGATGGGAACTTGGTCCTCTTAATATCACAACTCTCTTGCTTAAGTCTCCAGTTATTGCTGTATCATTAGATTACAGACCTAGACCTAGAAGGGATCACAGAAGCCTCAGAACATTTAACCCAACCAATCAAACAACAAGCAAATTAGTAATTTATTAGACATCCACTGTGTGCCATGCACTGTGTTAGATGATAGGGAAACTAAGATAAAAGAAACAATCTTCTCTGAGAGATAAAAAAAGATCCCTACCCCCTAATATGAAGATTAGATTTTAATGTTATCAGTAGTCCCAAGATAATCATAATTGTAATTAGCATAAGTCATGAATTTTAGCAGGCTTTTGTGAACATTCTGGTGTAAGTATTAAGGTTATGGATTAAGGAAATAACTGCTTCTGCAAGGCCTTAGTGCCAGCCCCACCTTTCAATGCTGCTATATCAAGCACCCTAACTTGTGATCCATTATATGACCTTTACTTGAGAACTTGGTACCACTAATCACCACCCACTCTTAGCCCAAATGACATCCTTCTTCCCCCAGATAACCATCAAGTGACACTTAGGTAATGGTCAAAAGACGATCAGAAGATCTCTCTCTCTCCAAATAAGGGGCATTTCCTACATGACCTAACCTATGGAAGAATATGGATTGTTTCCTAGATGAACTGACCAATGAGGGTTGTTATTGGGTGACTGACCTTGGAAGGCATGATTGATCTTGTGATAATTTTGTGTACTTGTATGGAAAAATCAGAATCTTACTCTAAGGGTATACAAGATAGTTCCTCCCAGTTCTCTGAGTCTTCTGGTCTTAGAACAGGGGTGTCCAGCTTTGTGGAGGACTTGGCTCTCTTCCAATAAAATCCAAATAATTACATGGCTTAGAGAATTTGACTATTTATCTAAAAGTGATTATTCTTAAGAAAATTTTTACCACATCTCCCTTTGGTAGTTTGCAGTCTAACCAATGCATACAACACAAAAGGATGGGCACATATAAATTAGACTTATGGTGATTTAAAGAATGGGGAGGCACTAGTTATTGAAGGGAGAAGAAAAAGTGTGACAGAGAAGATAATCTTCTCTGAGAGATAAAAAAAGACGGTAATACTTGTGCTATGAAGGAAACCAGGGATTCTAAGAGAAGGAAGTAAGGAGGACGGTATTCTTGGCAAAAAAATAGGAGACAGATTATCCAGTATGAGGAACAGACTGGAGGTCAGCCTGGCTGGGTCATCCATGGTGGGCACAGAGGGAAATTACATGGGATAAAGTTGGAAAAGCTGTTTGGGGACAGTTAATGGAGTAATTTGATCTTGGAGGCATTGAGGAATCACTGGAGTTGATGAGCTGACCCAATATGGTAGTAACATGATCAGATCTATGTATTAGGTAAATTAGGTAAATTAATTTGTCAGCCATATTAAGGATGGACTGTAGAGGAGAAAGATTTGAAGTAGGAAGGCCAACCAGGAGGCCATTGTAGTAGTTTTAGCTAGAGGTAACAAAAGACTAAACTAAACTGATAGCTACATTAGGAGAGAGGAGATGAAGGCAAGATGTGGTACTCCAGTGATTAGATGGGGTGAGAGAGAGTGAGAAGTTGGAACTGATAATGAAATTATATCTAGGTGTCTGAAATCTTGGTGGAACCCTCATCAGAAATAGGAAGTCCATAAGAGGAAAGAGTTTGAGGAGAAGGGCAATGAATTCTGCTTTTGAAATTAATCTCAAATTACTCATCATGTATTAGACAACCTGCTAGCCATTCAATATAAAATAGAAACAATCCAATCCATGCTTTCAAGGGATGTTTATTGGACATCTAGTCTAATACTATATTTAGAGATAAGTGAACTGAATCCCAGGGAGCTTAAATGAATTGCTTGAGATCTCACAGATAATAGATGTTTAAGTCATATTTGAACCCTGGTCCTTTGACATGAAAACTACTTTTCTTTCTGCTGTGGAGTCACTAAGAAATAATGGAGTGCCTCATTGAAAAGGTACTAGAAGATCAGGTGGCCTTCTCCTCACTGAGAGCTGATTTATGTCAAGCATTTTCCTTCTAATCAGAGTGAAAGTGATTTTATGCATAATGGCAAGTCACACCAAAGAAACGAAAGAGAATAGATTGGAAATGCAAAAACAAAGGCAAGGACAATCTAGAAGAAGAGAAACAAAAGACTAACATTGAGAAATTATTTCATGGTGTAAAGGTGTTTCATTCTCCTTTAGAACACTATCACAGTACCTCATAAAGTATCAATACTCCATATTCTCAATAACTCATACTCTGAGGAATATGGAAAATGTCAAATAAATGGAACTGGAGGGTATGAGGGAGTTATTGCTTCTTCTTCCATTTCTACCCTTCCCTCTACCCTCCATAGAATCATAATTAATTCAGAATGCCTGAGACTCCTTTCATACAGCTTAATTTAGAGAATGATGACAACAGTTATGTTATTTTGTTAGAAACAAGAGTACCTGTTTTGGCAAATTCATTAAAATAGGATGCTTCCAAATAATGGATGGCATGAGTTCTTTGCCCCTGGGTAAGAAATCCTCCTCAAACACAGACTCTTATCAGTATCCTAGGGTCACTATGTCTCCTCTTAAGAGGTCTTATTTTTCCTTTTCCTTCTCTTGAGGGTTTGCCTTATGGTATAGATCTCATTCATGGCTTATGGTGTTTGCCAGTGGACCGTCAGATCCCTGGTTTATTCTTTGTCCTTCCATTTTGAGTCATAAAACAAAGAGAGGGCATAATTACCCATATATATTCATAACAACATATCAGAAGACATGTAGTCCATCCTTTGTGTCCTGTCCATCCTTGACAAATGTACATCCAACTTGTACTTGAATATTTCCAGTGAGGGAAAAATATGAGTTTCATAAGAAAGCTTTTTCCTTTCTATGAAGTTCTAACCATCATCATGTTTTCCTTCATTATTAAATTAAGCCAAAATCTACTTTCCTAAATTTCTTACCTAGTTCTGTCCTGATCTTTTAACTTAATGTTCCTTGAACCTAAGTGGAAATGTATGTGGACTTTGGTCACCTCTTCCCTTCACATGTTCATATTGTGAATCAAACATGTTAGAGATAGTAGTCACAAAATCTACTTGAACAAGAGGGAAAAATACATTCTTAGTCAATAATTAAGACTTACCTGGATCAAATGGTTGAAGAGACCATCCTTTGAAAATATCATGTATTTTTGAATTCACAGGTCTGTTCTTTGCTGCAATATTTTTAACATCTGCTTTTTTATCCTCTGAGCCTGGGATTTTAACACAGTAATCCAAGAAACCATCTGATCTCATTATCTCAGTATAGCCTTTCTCACAGCCACAGACTCCACCCTGCATCATAAAAATAATTATGATTGCAAAACCAGTTGTACAGCTAAAACTAGAATAAATTAAATAAATATAGAAATCACTTAAGATATGATCTACTTGCTCTGGCAACCTAAGAGTTTAAGCACTTGTTTTGCCAATAAGGTTGAAATTTAATAAATATGCTCTATTTTTTTCAAATACCAAAGTCAACTTCTAGAATAAACATGGCCAGGTTTTCAAAGGTGGCCATGGTTATTCCACCTGCAGAACATAAAACCATAATTCACTGTAAATGTAAGGCATTAACATTATTTCTTTTCCTAACATGCTGAAAGTCTTTGTAAACAGCCATTCAGCTCCTGGGTCCACAGGAGCCTTTGGGGATTAATCCTTGCTGCCTCTGATCATGCCATTTATTCACTCCAGCATCCCAGCAGCACTTATACAGATAAGAAAAGCTGAACACAATTGTAGCCTATCTCCTTTGCAGGGCCTCTGTGGCCTTTTTTCCTTGTGAGTATATACTGAGTTCCCCTTTAAGTTATAAGCTCCTTTGAGGTATACTGCCTCCTCTGTCCCTAGGGCATCCAGTGCCGCATTGAACAGTCAGCACTTCTAAATGGTGCTGACTGCCTAACACACACTGTATTGGTGAGGAGTCAGTGTACTTAGCAGTCCCATGGCATGAGGGAATAAAAAAAGAAATGGCTTTCCAAATTCGTAGCCCTGACCAAGGCAGTTGGAAATGGAATCAAAGAATTATAAAGCTCGGTAGTCCACCTCCCTCTGTTTCCTGGGAGGTTTACAACCATCCCAGGGCATTCTTTTTAATGTCTAACCCAAATCCCCCTTGCTGCGAGTTGAGCTCAATATCTCGCCCTATTTTCAGTAGAAATGCTCCCAATCCCTATGCCAAACTCCCATTTCTTGAATCTTCACCAGCATCATGCTCACTATTCATTCAACATGCAAAGGAGAAAAAAAAGTGCATTGAACACTTTCGGGAACACCATCTTGACTAGTGAGACTGACTAGAAGCCTAAGTCAGAATAGTTGGTTATCAATTTCACAAACATGTTATAATCTCCCATCATGTTATCTATGTTCTAGGGATACAGAAATAGAAAAAAAAAAGTCATTTTCTGACTTAAGGAGCTTACTTTCTCCTAGCAAAACAATACACACATAGGTAAGAAAAAACAATGCAACTTCAGTTGTGAGAATACTAACAAATTGAATTGGGAGAGAGATTTAGAAAAACTTCCTTGAAAGAAGCCAGGGATGGAAATGAGGAGGGAAAGCAATTCAGGCATTGGGGACACAGTCTGTGCAAAGTGACAGAGATGAGAGGTGAAATGGAATGTGATACCAGTCTAGTTTAGCTAGAACACAGAGGGTATGAGGAGCTAATGATGCCACTTTTTTTCCTAGAAAAAAAAAAGAAGGTTGAAACCATATTGTGAAGGACTTTAAATGACAAACTCAGAAAAAAATACTATATTTCAGTGGCAATAGGGATTCATTAAAGCTTCTTGCATTAGGGAGTCACATGGGCAGATCTATGCTTTCGGCATATCTATTTAGTAGTTGTGTGGAGGATAGATTGGAAATCAGGAGGCCATTTATGAGCATATTATCTAAATACTGATGCATTAGTGGAAAAAGAGAATGGATGTGAGATGTGGAAATAAAATCAACAGAATAACTGGATCACAAATATCTACCTGGAAGAAACCCGAGAGACCCATCTATTTCAAACTTCTCATTTTATAGATGAAGGAATTTAGGCACAGAGAGTTGATAACTGATTGGACAGAAGGTGAGGTAGGTGACTAGATATGTAAGAGTTAAGGATAACTCTGACATTGTGAACCTGGAAGACCTAATGTACAGTGATGATTTTGACAGAAATAGGCACTCCGGAAGAGGGATATGTTTTGAGGGAAATAAAATGACTTTTTAAAAAAGATGTTTTGAGTTTAAGATGCTTTTGGAACATCCAGGTGGACTCTCCAATAGACAGCTGATGGCTATTCAGGATTAGAATCCGGGAGACAGATGAGGTAGTTCTATGATGTAGATTTGAGAATTCTTGCCAGGCAGATTATTGAACTCTTATGAGCGGATGGCATTATTAAGAGAGAGTGGGGATAGAAAGGAGAGGTCTAAGGACAAAAATCTTGAGTTATACCTATAACTAGCAAAGGAGATATCCAACCAGTTGAAGGGTAATGTTATATAAATTTAGGAAGGGGTAGTAGTTAATGCTATCAAATACTGCAGAGATTTCATAGATGTTGAGAGTTAAGGAAGTAAAACTAGTAATTAATTACATAGTCATTGTTAACTTTGAAGGGAGCTGTTTCAATTGAATAGTATGGGATGAAAGCACCATTTCAAGAGAGTAAGAAGTGAGTGGAATAAGAGGAAGTAAAGGCAACTAGGTTAGATAGCATTTAGAAGGCAATATAAGTGTGGAATGGCAAGTTGGCATCAGACTATAGAGGACTTATACTAAAGGCGAGACATTTTTACTTTAGCCTCAATACAGCAGGAAACCAATGAGGGATTTTGAGTAATAAAGTGACATAATCAACCCTAGGCCTCAGAAAGATTATTTTGTCACCTGAGTAGAGAATGTATTAAAGAAGGCAGAACCTGGAAATAGTACTTTGTATATTCTAAATGCATTACTATCCATTCAAATAAATCTAAATCAACTCATCCCTTTTAGGTAACCAATTGTTATACACATATTTGGGGACTTAACAAGCATGCAAACCAAACAGGGATGCATCAAGTGTAACTGGCTTTCAGAAAAATAGAGAGCATTAAAAAGCTCAAGGAAAATATGTTGGTGCTATGTAATCAGCAATTTCTCCCAGGTAATTAGTATGGAATATAAACCAACTCGTGTGATGATATTTCACAGTTTTAATTTAGGATATCATAGGACATTCAATAGAGAGACTTAATTAGGAAAAGTGGTAGAGGCTCAGCTAATTAAAGTCATCCTTCCAAGATATATCTCTTGTCAGTCTCAAGGAAAAGCAGAATTATGGAGCATGAGTATGGAAGATATGCAGCCAAACGTGCCTATAGCCAGAGAAAAAAGATTTTAATTGATCAGGCTCATATTCTCTTATGTTTTATTAAAGGACAGGGTAATTCTAGGGCTGGGAGAGGGCAGTAACTTCACAAAAAATATGACTTTGAAAACACTGATACTATCTTATTGAGGTCTTGCTGTTTGGAGGTTCAACCTTGGTCACTGAAATCTATTCCAAGGCTAATCCCCATTGGAAAAACCCAAGTATAAAATACAATCGATCTTTTGCTTTTTTTTTTTTAGCAAATCATTTTAAGAAACACATTTCTTTTATAAGGTACAACAAAATTCAAAACCACTTTCCTATTACATAGACCAGTTGCTAGAAAATACCAGAACTACAATTGAGTAGAGTTTATTATACATTTTGTTATAAGCCCCAAGGGGAAAAAATCCTACTTCAAAGATTTATATTTCCCACTGAAACTAAGAAGGAATGAAAAATAACCTCATGCTATCAATGTAATCAATTCCAATGAATGACTTTAAGAAATTATGAACGTGTACATTTATACTATCTTTCAATATAAATAGATCAGATGTAGTTGGTAGGCTAAAATTTGGAGTGATGAAAAAATTACTAATTGGATTTAATATAAATTAGAAGCCTGGAAGGCAAATTCTGAAACCAGCACATGGATAGAAAAATGCTGTAGTCTTTAGTCCAATAGAAAATCATTCCTCTGCAGCTCAGTTCACTCCTACACACTCCTCTAGATGGTATCATGCCCACACAAGACTCGGGCTAACACCATCAGACTGGGGAAGATCATCTGACAGCTTTGATTTGGAGGAATTATGCTGTCTTTTTTTTTAAGGCTTCTGACTCACCTGTGTACAGTAGGAGAAAGGTTTTCTGCAGGCTGGATTACATTGCCTTATTGAAGCAGGTCGTGACTGAACAGAGCAGCCCCCTAGAAAGAAAACCTTGACATCATTTGGGGATTTCTTTAACAGCCGGATTCGAATATCTTTTCTTTCCCCTCCCTCTTTTAAGCCATTTCAGGAAGGTTATTATCAAATGTGAATGCAAACACCAGGGGCAGGGTCCATGAGTTATTAACTTAGAGTCTACTGTTCATGAACTGAGGGATTTTATTGTAAAGTTATGCTTACAGTGTAGTTAAAATGCCAAACAGTTGAAAACCAATTAATAGGCAGTGCAATTCTCCCTCACAGGCATGATTTAAGGTAAAATCTATATACCACACTATTAGAAGACTTGAGAAAATCTCATTTGGCTATAGGGTCAGGAATAGCTTTCCATTTCATATTCAATCTACCTATATTCCCATGTATTCCTTAAAACATATCACAATAGTCAGGCACTAGGGTTGATGCAGTAAATACATTTCTAGAAATGATGACTAGATTTTGATGATACTGCCACACTTGACCATCAAATAATATATTTCAGTGACAGATTTTCAGGGGGATGGATCCTTGGACCCTTTACATTTTTTGGCTCTGGCTCCATGGGTCTGGTTAAGGCATGAAATCAATGACTGGATCCTTAGGCTCTTCTTAATTAAATACAATATGTAAGTATATGTTAATTAAATATATACTTGTTATTTAAAAACAACATAGTCTTAGGATCATAGGATTTCAGAATTGGAAGGAGGGAAAGGAAAGGAGAAATGAAAAGGGAACAAGTACTTATTAAGCACGTACTATATTATTTGCCATGTATTGTGCTAAGCGTTTTTTTCCTTCTTGACAACCCTTTGAGGTAGGTGCTATTATTTCCCCCATTTTATAATAGAAGAAATTGAGGTAGTCAGAAGTTAAGAATCTTCCCTCAGGTAACAAAGCTCAGGGATCAGGTTTGAACTCAGGTCTTCCTAACTTTAATTCCAGTGCTTTTATCCACTTTAATACTTAACTATTTAGAAGATAGCCAAGGAGCAAATAATTTGTTCTACACTATATAGAATCACTGTATGCAATCAAGGCTGAGACTGAATATTTGAGTCTTCCATATAATGAAAACTGAATTAGTTTTCTATTTTTTTCTCCCTCCATTTCCAAGTAGGTAACGCAGTTACCACCAAACACGCATTAAGTGTCATATGTGTGTCAATTTGGAATCAGAGTACACACATTCACTTTGAAGCTCTACTGATTATTAGGATCTATATGGCTTTGGACAAATCAATTAAACTCTTTGGGTCCCAGTTTCCTCATTTGTACAAAGAGGGGGATTGGACTCAGTAGTCTTTGAGGTGCTATCCAACTCTAAATTCTATGACTTCAAATAAAAGGGGACATATATTGGCCAATAACTATGAATTTGCATTTTCTAACTTTTTCATTCAATGATACTCCAAAAAAAGGGGGGGATGAGTAGATGTTCTCTTTATTTCAGCTTATTTTTCTTTTTGAAAATAAGGTTCTGAATTTTTAGCCATAATACATTATTTCCCTAAAATAGCAAATTTTGATATTTGACTTATACAAAGTTCTAATTCAATTTGCCAAAGAGAAATGCAGATATATCACCAATACTATTTTTTTTTAACCCTTGTACTTTGGTATATTGTCTCATAGGTGGAAGATTGGTAAGGGTGGGCAATGGGGGTCAAGTGACCTACCCAGGGTCACACAGCTGGGGAGTGGCTGAGGCCAGCTTTGAACCTAGGACCTCCTGTCTCTAGGCCTGACTCTCACTCCACTGAGCTACCCAGCTGCCCCACCAATACTATTTTTAATAGCACCCAAAGTTATTTTACTATAGCAATAAGCTATAATATTGCCATTAAAGTGATTGCTTATCATCTTGTGGGGCCGGGGGGATGGAGGAAGGAATGGAGAAAGAGTGGGAAGTAGGGAGAGAATTTAAACTCAATTTTTAAAAATGAGGCAGCTAGGCGTCTTATTGGATAGAGATTCAGATCTGGAGACAGGAGGTCCTAGGTTCAAATCTGACCTCAGATACTTCCTAGCTACGTGACCCTGGGCAAGTCATTTAACCTCAGTTGCTTAGCCTTTACTACTCTTCTGCCTTGGAATTACTTAGTATTGATTTTAAGATTGAAAGTGTTTTAAAGTATGAATGTTAAAAATTGTTTTTGCATGTAATTGGGAGGAAATAAAATATTATTATTTTTAAGAAATATAGTCATTAAACCCTCTCTTCACTTAACACTTTCCCAGCCCACCCTACCATCCCACCATGTAAAAGCCAAGGCAACATTTGAAGAAGTTCCCAAAGTGCCTATATCAATTCTAGGCAGAAATACCTGTGACGTTAATACCATCTGAGCGCTGGCACCAGACCGTACGTTCATTGTCTCTCCAAAGACTAGTTTTCCATGTGTAGTGATAGCATTTTCCACCTAAAAGTAAATAAGATGATCACCATTACATTCTAGATTTCCTTTTCATAAGGAAGAACATTGCTCAGTAACTCAAGAACTGATGAAAATAAAAATTCAAAAAAATGATTGTAGTACCTGTACAAGGGCGGGTTTCTAACACCTGTTCAGGACAGCTGTCTTGATTTTCAAATGACTGAATTATGAATGTCCTTGACCGAGATTGGCGGCCCATAGTTTCAAAACTTCTTCCATCAATGCATGTTAATTCACAAGCACTCCATTCTGACCATTCTGTCAAATGACAATCACCTACAATTAAAAAAAATACATTTATTAAACACCTGCTACATGCACAACACCATTCATTCTGGGTGATGAGAGAAAGAGACAAAGTTGAATAAAACTTGTCAGTGTCTTCAATAAGCTAATAATAATATAGAAGGCTAAGGAATTTATACAGAAATGATAAAATGAAACAGCACATGATAGATTCATAAGAGAAATAAAAAAGAGTCTTTAAAATTCTAAGGAAGGAGAAACTATTCCTGGCTTAGGGGAGATGGCAAGCTAAGGTACAGAAAAGTTATAATATTTAACTTGGATATTCAAGAATGAATAGAATTTCAAAATATAGAGACAAGAAGTGAGGGCATTCTAGGCACAGGGAATGGCAGAGACAGGAAAATGGTGATCACTTTCAAAGAATCATGAATTTTATACAGTTTTGCTGAAGCAAACAGCATGTGAATTGTGATATGAAATATATCTAGAAATGAATGTTGTTGAAGGGCTCTGAGTGTCAGGTTAAGGTATTTGGTCTTTATTCAATAGATATTTTATAGACTTGATTTTGTTTTAGCTGAGAAGAAGGAACTTGTAGAAGGAATAATGAATATGAATGAGGAAGAATGGTGATTGATTGGGAAAAAAAGTCCTAGAAAAAACTTTAGGAGGTTAGATTAAAAGTATAGATGAAGAGGTTAGACTTACAAAAAAAGCCTTTAAGTAGGGTAAGGCCCTGCTTTGCCCCAATCTACCAAAATATAAAGGCTGCTAAAATGAAAGATTTTTAAAAGATTATACAATTTTAAAATTTGTTATTTCTTTTTATGGTGACAACACATTTATACCTTCAGCTTTGAAAAAGTGACGGAGTTTAGTGCCTGGTTAGCATGAATAGTGAACTTGGATGTTGCCATATATAGTTACTTGAAATATTCCTTGGCTTGCTCCTTCCAGGTTCTCTCTGAGCAATCTTTTTCTTTCTTTCTTTCTTTTTTTTTTTTAAATCAGCATCACCAGTGCCACAATGTTCCCCTAACAACTCCAGTGGTACAGGATCTACTTTTACTCATGAATGAATTTGTTTTAATTACATATTCTATTCTTCTTTATCTTGTGATTTACAATATGTATTTTAAAGTGCATTTCATGCTACTTTCTCTCTGTGTAAAAACAATTATAACTTTGCTGTTTAATAATTATAATAATAATTTTAAAACCCTAAGATTTATATAGCACAAACTATATGCCTATATATGTTTGTACACAAACACATACACATATTGTGCTAAATGCTTTACAATTACTTAATTTATTTAGTCCCCACACAATGCTGGGAGATTGATATTATTATTAACCTCATTTTACAAATCAAGAAACTGATTTATCTTACATCTCTGCTTCTCTACTTCCTCTAAAGATGTCCATGTATTCTTCATCCTTAAAAAAATATCATTTGACTCATCCATACTCACTAGTTATCATTCCATATCTCTCTTCCCTTTTGTGGTTAAACTCCATGAAAAGGTCACCTACAATAGATACTTCCACCTCCTTTGCTCTCATTCTTTTCTCAACTCTCTGCAGTATGGTTTCCATGCTCATTATTTATTTTTTAAAAATTCTGGTATTCTTTCTTAGAGTTGATATTAAGAATTAGTTTCAGGGCAGAAGAGCAACAATTGGGTTAAGTGATTTGCCCAGAGTCATACAGCTAGGAAGTACCCCAGATTCAAACTCAGGACCTCCTATCTCCAGGCGTGGCTCCCTATCCACTGAGCCACCTAGTTGTCCCTCCATCCTCATTATTAACCAAAAAGTATTCTTTCAAACTTTACCAAATGATTTCTCAATTGCCAAATCTAATTCATCTTTCTTATTGCTCATCCTTTTTGACCTCTATAGAATTATATTATCAATCTATTCTCTTTGATATTCTCTTCTCTCTAGGATCTTATGACCAATGCTCTCTCCTGCTTCTTCTTCCTGTTGAACTGTTCTTTCTGAATCCTTTACCAATCTTCATGGAGATCACTCCCACAAACCATGGATATCCCCCAAAGTTCTAAGCTGGACTCTTTATTTTCTCCTCTTTTCTTTCCTCTCCTCTCATTTCTCCTTGTTTCTCCTATCTCTAATTTCTTCTTGTCTTCTCTTTTCCTTCTAAACTATTCTGCTTGATGATCATAAGATCATGAATCCCATCTTCTCTAAAATGATTATTCTCTGTTCTATTTGTCCAACCCTGAATTTTGTCCTAAAATCTAGACTAACATCTTAAAATGAATTTCTAAGGAAATATCTTAAATTCAACATATTCAAAATTGACTTCATTATCTCTCCTTCAAAACTCTCTCCACTTCCTAACATCTGTTACTGTCAAGGATACCAATCTCTAATGTATCCTGTCTATATATATTATAACAAACAGTTGCTTTCATGTTTCTTCCCTATTAGACTGTGAGCTTCTTCAGGGCAGAGAACATTTGTGTGTGTGTGTGTGTGTGTGTGTGTGTGTGTGTGTGTGTGTGTGTGTGTGTTTCTTTATATAATTAGTGCATACAGGCATATTAGGTGTTTAATAAATATAACCTTAGACATTTAATACCTATATGATCCTGGGTAACTCACTTAACATCTTTTTTACTCAGTTTCCTTAAATGTGAAATGATATTAATATCATCTACTTCACAAGGTTGTTTTGAGGTACAAATGAGAGAATTTTTCTGATGTTTAGAATAGTTCCTAGACAATTGTAGTCACTTAATAAATCAATCTTTCCTTCCTTCCTTCCTTCCTTCCTTCCTTCCTTCCTTCCTTCCTTCCTTCCTTCCTTCCTTCCTTCCTTCCTATATTGCCCACCAAAGGCCTATTATCTGCAAAGTACATTTTGTGTGTGTGTGTGTGTGTGTGTGTGTGTGTGTTGGAATTACTAAAGAAAATAGAATATTGAATCTATCCTAAAGAATTTCCTAACTTGAGAGGAAGGCATGGCATATACAAAACAAACAAAAACGATACAGGCAAAATAAAAAAAAAGTAGAATTAAAGGCATAGTTTGAGAATACTTAGAAAAACTGATTACTATGAGATAATATACCATTCTAGATTAACTTGATCTCTTTTAAAGAATTTCTTTATTAATAAATTAGGGGCATAGGAGAGGGATGTAGAATAAACAAAACATTCTTAGATTTGGGCAAGGCATATGTTTTCAAGTGAACAAGATGAAAAGATATTATTTAGAAGACTGTTCACTTACATGGATCTGGAGTTGTTTGAATGAATGTTAATAGATTTATTTCAGTGAAAAAAGAAAACTCTAGTGGAGTACTCCTATAGAATCAGTTTTTGGATCTCCTGCTAAATATTTTAAAGGCATAGATCAGTGATTCCCAAAATGGGTGCTACTACCTCCTGGTGGGTGCTGCAGCAATCCAGGGAGGTGGTGATGGCCACAGGTGCATTTATCTTTCCTATTAATTGCTATTAAAATTTAAAAAAAATTAATTTCCAGGGGGCTAAGTAATATTTTTTCTGGAAAGGGAGCAGTAGGCCAAAAAAGTTTGGGAACCACTGGCATAGATTATATAACTAACAAATAGGGATGTGATATAAACATAAAAAAGACAAATAATATATTGGCTAGAATTGGATTTTTGAAATTTTCCAACAGGCTAGAATGATAGACCTAAACAAATACAATGAAATGTAATAAGGATATTTTCAAAAATTAGATTTAAAAATCTATTGTACATGTCAATGAGAGAGGAGAAGTGCCTACACAATTGATTATGTGAATAGATCTGTGGATTTAAATATACTGAGGCATTTCATATTATACAATAGTAAGAGATGATAGCTTAAAAAAGATGTAGTTTAGGGCAGCATAGTGTTAAGAAAGAAGAAAGTGTGGTCTCTTTTGGTCAGACCACATCTAGAAGAGTATAAGATTTTGAATACCATATTTTAGGAAGTATGTCAGTAAAAAAAAATCATATAAGGGGACTCAAAATTATCTTATACTTCTATTTGAATGAACTGAAAAAATTTCTTCATAAGAGAGAACATTTATGGATGGATATGTCATTCATTTAAGTATGTATGTATTTGAAAGAAAAGGGAATAGATTTATTGCATTTTGCTTATAAGGACAGAATTAGGAATAATGATAAGAAGTATCTGACACAGGTTGTGGTATGATTGAAATGAAGAAAATCTTCCTAACAGTTAAAGCTAGCCAAAACGTGGAATAGGTTTATCTCAAAAGGCATTAAGTTCACAGATATCAGAGGTCTTCAAGTGAGGGCTCTATGATCTTTGGAATGTTTTGGGCTTAGAGTTAGATTAAGTAACCTCTGAAAGCCTCTGAAGTATTATGCATCTAAGAATAAGATAACAAACAATTGGCAACAGCTTTCAAATGAGGTTCAATCTGCTAGGAAAGACTAGCAGGAAAGTGGGCTGAGATGTATAATTGCCAAGAGTGTTACTGAAACCTAAGATGCTTTGGTAAACTATACCAGTGGATAGATAAATCAATGTTGAGAGGTACATGGGCCTTCATAGAATGATCTCTTATCAGAGATGATGTAGAAATGATTCATGCTTCAGATGTTGGCTGAGCTAGATAATCTTACAGGTTTCTTCCTGATTTGAAATTCTATGATTTTATAATTTTAAAGGAAAGGTTCAGGTGAAATGCTATGAAAAATTAGAAGAGGGAGAAAACATTTCCAGCTGGAGTAATAACTCGACAAGGCTTCATAAAGGGGGAGATTATTTTGCTGAGTCTTGAATCACACAGAACAGAAGGTTAGTTGCAGACCATCCAGGAGAGGTTTTGAAGTTGAACATTCCACAGAGAAGGTGATACTTCTGTTGAAAACCTTGACATGAGGGAAATACCTCAACAGATGGAGATGTTAGGGAAAGAAGGATAGATGTTCCTTCTAGAAATGGGGAGTAATGGAAGAAAGTCAAGGATATGGAAGGAGGCAGCATGAGAACAGAGGACAAAAGAATATCATGGTTTAGTTGGAATCTAAAATATGTGAATAAGAACAGTACAAAATTAGGCTGTAACTGAAGGTTGGAACCAGATCTTAAGGGACAATGAATATTAGAATAAGCCTTTTATGCCTTATTTGGTAGACAAAGGGGCTGGGCTGAGGGAATACATTGAAGCTTTTTCAATTAGTAGTAATAGCAATAGTACTCATAGTAGTAGAACCAGTAATAGTAATAGTAGTAGTATTTACTAAAGATTCAAAATGTGTAAATAATTTAGTCTTCAAAGGTATGCAATAGCAATATAATAAGGATGAAGGGAATTAAAATTTATATAGCACCTATGACAAGCCATGTCCTATACTTTATGAATATCTCATTTTATCCTCACAACTCTGTGAGGTATTGTTATTATTTCTATTTTACAGTTGATGGAACTGAGTCAAATAGAGATTAAATGACTTGCCCAGGATCATCCTGAGGCCAGATTTTATCTTAGATCTTCCTGACTACAGTCACAGCACTCTATACACTGTAGCACGCACTTTCCTACAACAATAACAATTTAATCTAAATCAAAAGCAACTGGAAAGGAATGAGAAATTCACAGATAGAGAAGATCATTTGACCCAAATAACTATTTTATGCTAAAGTTGGTTATAAACCTATAGTAAAAAGTACAGTTTAGCCACACAAAATTTCTACCTCTTTTATTATTAAATATACAGAGCTAGCAAAAGCTGCCATTATGTGCCTTGTTCCTCACTGACATTTCTAGACCTTCTTTCTGTGCCACCTTCTCTCAGTATAAAAACATGCCCCAGTATTTATGGAGTATATACTTTCGAGCTACTCTCTCAACCCTTTTTGATGAGTTGGATTTTTCCCCTCCCCATCAACTCCTTTTGCAGTGATCCTTCTTCAGGGGTTTGGCTGGTTCACTCTCTCCCGACTCCTTTCTCACTCGAATAAACTAGAAAGTTTTATACAGGTCTCAGAGAGTGTGGCCAAAACCCTCAGCTAATCATTGAAGAGTTCTGCACAAACCTAGAGCAATGCTCAGACCTTGTTCATCAAAAAACCCCCAACAACAATTGAGGTATGTTCTCAACTGGTAAGTGTCAGAGCTCAGTGGATTGAGGTGATTCCTGTCCACTCATATAAGTATATTTAATGCAAACACAAATGTAATGAAATAGGAAAGAGGGTGACACTTGAAATTAAAGATAAGCTTCGAAATGACTGTGAATTTTAAATTTCAAAAGATAAAGCTTTCCCATTGCTATCCACAAAGTAAAAAAAAATTAGCATATTAATGTGCGGTGCTTCAGACTGCTTACCTGGGCAAGGCACAGAGCAGGGCAGCTGTAGGACACTATCTTGGGGGAGCAACTTTCCACATAATGTATTTTCTACTTGTTTGGTATTGGGAGAAGCCGAAGCATTGTGGACCACACAGGAGAGGTTTCGAACTTGAACTCCATCACCACAGTCTCCACCCTATGAAAGTTTAATTACACAATCAGCACCACCACAAGCCATCAGCCTCTCTCCTATTTGCGGTTCCTGCCACCTCTTGCTTGGGAAAATCCCAAAGATCTTTGCACATTTACAAAGCCTTCCTTCCCTGGGGAGCCATCTGTCAACTGCTGACACAACTCTGCACAAAGCACTGCTGCCCAGCTCGGTAGGATTGGTAGGGAAGCTGAGGTAGGAAAATGAAACTACCAGGGAATTTCAAGAGTCAGAATATAATGACTTGCATTGGAATTTTGCCAAAATTGACTAGAAATGGAAACCACACAGAATTTGTCTTGGTATTATATGTGATAAAATGGTCTTATTCCTAATCACTTCTCATGAGAACATGTTCAACCACAGGATATGAATTTCTTTTTACCTTTTTTGTTTACATTTTGGAAGGGAATTAAGTTTCTTGTACTGTGGGTTAGGCTGACATTGCTAGGGCCGCAAAGCTCTTTTCTTTCTACAGTAAGAATCAGTGTACATCAGCATGTCCTCTGAGTTGCACAATTTTCTCTTTTCTATTAGGCAGTCCAGATAGTAAGACATCACAGCAATTGATCAATCAATCAATCAGCAAATGTTTATTAAGCACTTTCAATTTACTTGGTGCTGTCCTAATTGCTCTGTTAGATAAAATGTAATTCTTCCTGTCTTTAAGAAGCTTACATTCTATTCGAAGAAGACAACATCAGCTTAAACAAAATAAAACTTCCTTGCCAGAAACTCCAGTCTCTCACCTCCTCCTGGTAATCCTGATTCAGAACATTTGTTTTTTTTTTTTTCTTCCTTTTGGAGTCTGACCCTATAATCATCTTGTTCACAATTTAATCCAATAGATCTTGTTTTTCCTCTACTCATGCTATATTATACTCAGACCTGGATTATCTCCTCTGTCATACATCTTCCCTGCTCCTACTCCTAATCTGCTGAACCTTTTTTGAGGAAAACTGAAGAAACAAACCCATGTTACCTATTACTTGACTGAGAACTTTGGAGCAGTCATGTTTTCTTTCATCTGCCCTATCTGCATCTCAGGACCCCTCTACATCCTTTACCAATCTTCTACTCCTTTCCTCCAATAATAAAAGACAAAAGAGGAAGAGATCATTTTCCATGTCAACACTAATTCCTCTCAATTATCCCATTTATTCCAGACTTTCTAATTTTCTTTAGGAACATACTTTATTGACTGTTCCATCCTTCAGTTTGTCTGGGTGTCTACCTATGCTCATTATCCTCTCTGTGTCTGCCTGTCTATGTTTTTCTGCTTTTATGTTTCTTTATTTATCCTGCTTCCTACACTACTACCTACAAGCATTTGTAGGGATGGGTTTCTTTTATCTTTAAGAAATATTCTCCTAATGCTAGTAAATAATCAAGATATTTTATTGCCCCTTATTTTCACTGTGTATTTGTAGAGACAATCATCAGTATTCATGGCTTCCATTTTCTCACCATTCATTCATTCACTCCTTAGCCCCTTGTATCCTGTCTTACTATCCCACCATTCTACTCAAACTGCACTCCGAATTGCTAAATCCAGTGGCCTTTCCTTAGTCTTTATTGACCCAGAATTCTTTTAGAAGGTGAGTTGGATCTCAGTAGTGAAAATCCTTAAATACCATTTACTCTGATCTCCAAAGATAATGGGTGGCATTTAAGGACTTCCACCATTGGGATCCAACTCACCCTCTCAGGCTTATTTCACATTATTATTCTTAGTGCAATCTATGCTCTGTGCAAAATGTATTCCTAGTTCTTTATGCTCACATTGGTACCCTTTCTATGCCTGGAACCTTGTCCCTCTGAATGTCTTCCTTTTATGTTCTTATCTTCAGAATTCAGCTCAGATGCTAACTGATCCATGAATCCTTTCTTGACCTATGCAGCTAAAAGTGTCCCTTTTCTTCTTTGAGTCTCAGTTAATGGACTAGAGATGCAAAAAACATTGAAAAGACATAACCAATTTTTTTCTGTCTACCTATACCTATATGTGATAAGGTAATTTCTGTTGGGTGTGGGCTGTATAGTGGGGAATGATAGAAATTCAAAAAGAAAAGAAAAAACATGAATAAAACATCCAATATACACAGAGGACAGAAATAAGACAACTTTTATTAACATTTTAAACTTAGTGTACAGTTTTAAAGAAGAAACCATATTCGAAAGAATCACATTCGACAGAAATTCAGGGTTTTATAACTCAATTTTCCTTTTTTCTCCTTTTTATACTGGAAAGTTTGTGTTTGTTGGTTATTATATTGGTAACAAAAATAAAATGTTAAAAAATATCTGTGTTTTTTCTTTTGATATCTTTTGCTTCCATTAAACTTACTTTAATTTATCTATACAAATTAATAATAATAAGTTTTATATATCATTTATACCTACCAGGCACTGTGCTTAGGACTTTTGTCAATATTATTTTATTTAATCATCACAACAACTGTGGGAAGTAGGTGCTATTATTATTCTTGTTTTATAGATGAGGAAACAGAGATAAACATAGGTCTTAATCTCTTTAATCTCTGTAAACTTCTGATTTACTCAGGATCACATAGCTAGCATCTGAAGTCAAATTCAAACTCAGGCCAGCTAGGTAGCACAGTGGCTAGAATGCTGGGATTGGAGTCTTCCTGAGTTCAAATCTGACCTAGATACTTATTGTGTGACCTTGGTCAAGTCACTTAATCCTGTTTGCTTGAATTTCCTTATTTATAAAATGAGCTAGAGAAGGAAATGGAAAACCACTTCATTATCTTTGCCAAGAAAACCTCAAATGAGGTCATAAAGATCTGGGCAGTGAAAAATGATTGAAGAAAAGACCAAACTTCATGTCTCAGTGCTCTAACCTAGTTATCTACATGTCAAATCTCCCTACCTCTAAAAGAATATTAGCTCCTTGAGGTAAGGATTTATATAATTTTTTTGTATTTTCAATGGCTAATAATACCTTGAATATATATATATGGAAAAAAATTTCTCTTTCTGTCTCTGTCTTTCTCTCTCTCTCTCTCTGTCTCTCTTTCTCTGTCTGTCTCTGTTTCTCTCTCTCTCTCTCTCTGTTTCTCTCTCTCTCTCTCTCTCTCTCTCTCTCTCTCTCTCTCTCTCTCTCTCTCTCTCTCTCTCTCTC
>NC_058132.1:294770523-294875622 GCF_016433145.1 Gracilinanus agilis
CTCTCTCTCTCTCTCTCTCTCTCTCTCTCTCTCTCTCTCTCTCTCTCTCTCTCTCTCTCTCTCTCTCTCAACAGAGCCTATGATTTCATCAGTAAAATGAGAATTTGTCTGGTGAGGAATTTTCTTTATCAGTATAGAGATATTCCTTATCTGTAAGTAATATAAGAGTGACTTAGGCAACAGAGATGGTTAAGTGTGTAGTCCTGGGTACCTAATATGCATCCTCCTGACTTTGAGGCAAGACCTCTGTGCCCTATTCCATACTGCCTTGCACAATAGAATCTTTTTCAAAAAAACCTTTATTTTCCATCTTATAATCACTATTGTGGATTGGTTCCAAGACAGAATGGCAAGAGCTAGGCAATGGGAATTAAACGACATGCCCAGAGTCACCCAGCTAGGTAGTGTCTGAGGTAAAATTTGAACCTTGTCTCTAGACCTGGCTCTTAATTCACTGAGATACTTAGCTACTCCCCATAATAAAAAAATTTAATTTTAAACTCTTACATTCTGTCTTGGAATCTACTACATATTGGTTCCAAGGCAGAAGAGTGGTAAGGGCTAGGCAAACAGGGGTAAGTGACTTGCCCAGGGTCACACAGCTAGAAAGTGTCTGAGGCCATTTTGGACCTAGGACCTCCTGTCTCTAGGTCTAGTTCTCAAATCACGGAGCCACCCAGCTGTCCCCATAATAAACTTTTAATAAAAGGTTTGTTGAGCTAAAATGAACTGCATGACAGCAACAGGATCTATGTTTGACCATCATGCACAAAAGTCTACTTGAGCAAACTGTTTGATACCTAGATGGAAAAAGAACACTTGTAAAAAGAGAAACAAGGATCCAGAACTGGAGAAACAAAGAAGGAGGGGAGTTCCTCGGGTCTAACTCTGAATAGAAGTACCTAAAAGGAGAAACTACAGCTTGTAAAGATTTTGTTTTCTAAAGCCTCCTTATCCTCAAAACCAGCAATAGCCATTCAGAGGCAAGAATGTGAGACCTCAAATTCCATTTCTCTAATTGCCCCGGCTTCCAAGGAGATATTCCTGGCATTGCAAAATATTCAAAGAAAAAAATGAGCTTAGCCTTACACACAGTTTGTATATATTTTAACAAGTTATGTTGCTATGGTCTTAACTAATTTATAGTGTCTTTTGGGGTGGGGTACGGGAAGACTGACAAATATGACACATGTTCTTTGCTCAGAGTGGTATTAAAATACATGGATGTTTACTTTTTTGCATGATCTTAATAGCAAATTATAATATAATTCTAATAGGATTTCCAAATTCTCTGGGTGAGTGCTTTTTGCATTTTTGGGGAAAAAAGCATAATCAGAATTAATTGTTAATTAATTTTAAAGTATGCTTTATCTCATAATATGATTGAAAAGATAAATCAGTCGGAAAAGAATGGGGATTGTGAGGAGGAAGGGAGAGAAATCAATGTGTTCATAAAGAAACCAGAGAGAAGCTGCAGGGAGCCCTCTGCTGATGCAGCAAAACCAGTTGCTGTGTGATGATGTATTGCGATGTTGCAAGGCATTTATATTTCGGGCCAATAAAAAAGTAATCATTGAGGAAAATGTAGTGACCTTGCTTCATGTAATAACTTTAAAATACAACATTCATATACTTTTGGTTTTCTGGCCATATGATGGACTAAAGAAACCTAAAATTATTAAATAAATTTAATTAAATAAATTATATTTTATAAAAATGGTTTTTAAATTGCATATAAATTTACATGAAATTTATACATTTGTGCTTATTTTCTATAAATTTATAAAAATAAATTTAATTAGCTAATTAAATATTAATAATATTAATTTAAAAAGTTTAAATTAAGCCTAAAAATACATTGGTATTTTGGTATCGTAACTTTAGATATCTAGACATCACTGTTTATATCTACCTAGAGCTATATCTATATTTAGGGATAAATCCCTCTCTTTTTATATGCTCTCATGCAGATATGGGGTTTATGTATGTATGTATGTATATAAGTATATTTATGTATATACACATATATTCACACATCAAGTCCATGGAAACAGTTTTACATTTCTTCCACAGCAGGATGTTTTGCTTAATTAGATAGTACTTTGATATTTCTCAGAAGCCCGGGAGAATCATGTGCAATTCAAGGGAAGGTCAAATCAATTGAAAGCCCCAGGCCTCAGCTTACAATTAGAGCCTAATGAATGTCTCTTCAGTTTCTGGCAGTGGTGTTCTTCAGGAAGTGCTCTCACTTGCCAGCATTTTTCCATGGATTCAATTGCATTAAATATATATATATGCTTTTCCCAAGTCCCTGGTGATGCAAACTGCATTCATAAACATGCTGCTGAAGCCTTTGGGGATGTCACTGAGAAGTTTTTCTTGAGGCATCATTAGGTGACCTACCTCCAATTTACAAGATGACCAGGCGCCCATTACCCAGCTGTAACAGGGCTTCACAGGGCAGGTTTTCTGCTGGGTAAGCTGCATGGGGCAGGGTCGTCCTTCTCCTTGAGCTGGTATAATGATAAACCGTGTCCTGCTCCTTCGACCTGGACAGAAAAAGGGAAGTTGGGGGTTTTCATTAAATGTTTTACCAGATGAGAGAACAATATAATAAAATGCCTCTGAAATGTGGATAGATCTCCCTAATTTTAGGATCTCTTCATTCAGGGTTTTCAGTCTTGCTATAGTAATAACTTAGCTGTTTGAGATCCAAATGAAAGATGCCAAAGGATGGGAATGAAAAATGAACAACATGATATAT
This sequence comes from Gracilinanus agilis, assembly GCF_016433145.1. Lineage (NCBI taxonomy): Eukaryota > Metazoa > Chordata > Mammalia > Didelphimorphia > Didelphidae > Gracilinanus > Gracilinanus agilis. Next base: position 294,773,288 of record NC_058132.1, read on the forward strand.
GTTAGCTACATGGATCTAGATATGTATAGTATTTCCCAACAAAAGAGTTTTGTGGAGGATGGGTTAATTAAGCATCTTGAATCCTTACCTCTGATCTAGATTTGACTCAAAACATCATGAAAACACAATCATAATAAAGCAGAACCTCTTATGCACCTACATCTTTCCTTCAGAACAATGATGCTAAATGAGGGTCACTTATTCAGAGGACTTGGACCAACTAATGACTACTGAGGATCCTAAGACCAAGATTTAGACTTTGGAGAACCTTGACTCCAAATCCTTCATTTTGTAGATAAGGAACCTGATGCAAAGAGTGGGTAAGAGATTTTCTCTGGTTCATCAAATGTATGAATTTGTGAGGTGGGATTTGAAGCTAGGTCAAATCAAGTCACCAAATCCAACACTCCCTCCACTATACTCTGGTATTCTCTCTTGGTATAAACAGGATTCTGCCGTGTATCAATAATATTCAAAGACATGAATGAAAGATGAAAATTCATTCAAATCTCTTAGTAGCTACAACTGTTTAGATATATGGAAATGTTTGGTGGAGAAAACTTCAGTTATGTGGAAAAATGGTGGTAGTTGAATAAATGACACATGAGCTTTGTGAACAGGATGAGGCTTCCTTCCCCCATGTTCTAAGAAAGGACTTTAACGAGACCATGTTGTCCAGTCCCCTCATTTTTTGAATGATGAAATTGTGGTCAAACTCAGGTTACTGTCTCAAGATCACATAGGATTTCATAATTGGCAGAGTCAGGAGTTAAACCCAGCTACTTCAAAAAATATGAACCCTAACACAATGACATGGTTAGATTCTAAAAGTGCTTTCTGAGAAGACCTTTATGGAAGAGGAAATGCCATTGTTTTTTAGTTTGTATTGACTATCAGGAGTAGCTTTAGACAAAAATGTGAACTAAATCTTGTCTTCACTGAGTCTCTTAAACAAAAAGGGAGTAATATGAGTTAGATGATATCCATAACTGTACCCTAAAATATTTGTAGAATGAATGAATGACAAGATTTCAATCAGAAAGAGTCCTGAGTTGGAGAGATACTGTTGGACAAAGCTGCCTTCCTACTATCATTTCCTAGAAATCATATAAGTAGATGACCATCTATCTTGCTTATAAATGAGAGTGGCTATAATGACTATAATTATTAGTAGACTTTTAAAAACAGTTCTCTGAATGTGTTTCTCTGTAATTTCATGCACAATTATGCCTTGCATTAGTAATCATTATTTGTAATAATATTTCTCTGTATTTACACTGTCTGTCTAAATCCTTAATACCCCAAATAGTAAAATTATGTGTACTCTATTTGACTTTATGCTTCAATAATTCCATTCGGTTCATACCAGGCATTTTGCTGGGCACTGGGGATACAGAGTTCCTCTTTATTTATTTAGTGAAAAGTACCTGTCCTTAAGGAGCTTAAATTCTACTAGAGGAAAATCACATATACACGGATAGGTAAATTCAAAAACACATTCAAGGAATTGCAGAACTGGAGCAGGAGATTAGGAAAAGGGCCATAATTTATAGGGGGATCAGGAAAACAACTTCATATTAGAGGTGATAGGTGAACTGAGTTCTGAATGGAGGTGGGAATTTCAAGAGACAGAGATGAAAAGGAATAGGATTCCATGCATGGGGGACAACTTGTTCAAATGCCTGGAGGTAGGAAATAGAATGTTATATATAGAAAATGCCAAGTGATTCAATTTGACTGGAATATAGAAGTTTAAAGAGGATTTAAGAAAAAATTCTGGAAAAGATATTTTGGAACTAACTTTCAAAAACAAGCTGAAGAGTTTGGATTTTATCTTTGAGGCATCAAGAAGCCAGTAAAGCTTCTTGAGTAGCGAAGTGATATGGTCAGCTCTATTTTAGTAATATTTAATTTTAGCAATATCAATTGGCAGTTGTGTGAGAGATTGATTAAAGAAAAAATAGCATTTTGAAGGAAAAGTTTAAAGCACAGTACAAACATGCAATAATGCAAATGGAAATATTCTAGGAAAAGAGAATTGTGTTGCTTTTGGAAGCAGCTATATATTCATTACAAACATAAAGTGCAAAGCTTATGGAGCAACAACTAAAAGAAATATGAACAGTCTCACTTGAGGGTCATGCTCTACTGGAGGTTGGAGGAGCCCTGGGTCAATAGTCCCTATATGACAACCTCTGCCCTATAGTCCCTTAACCTATCTCGAATATCCCTTGATCTAGTTATGGTTGTTGCTGCAGCAAACAACTTCATCTGAGAAATAAGAAGGATTTACAGGGGTTGGTAATGCTTTGCCCCTTCAATTATTGCCATGTCTTTGTCACAAAAACTATGCCCTAAAAATGCAATATGGGATAGTGGCGATGCAGTGGCAGTGCCTTTTATCAAGGAGACAAGAAGCAAGACATCAACAAGCCTTCCAGTTTTTCCAGCAGCAAGGGCTAAAGAAAAAAAAAGAGTATGACACAAACCTTGTTATTTGTGAAGAGCAAGATTTGTGGTGGTTGGTGGTCAGGGAGATGGAATTTCTTGAGGTACCAAGCATGATTATATATCTACTAGAACATGCTTCTTCACCAGAATAGAATAGAGCAATTTGAGCTTTGTCTGGATGGTGAAGTTAGAGTTCCCTTATAGCACTTGTATTCCCTCAGAACATAGAAGCAATAAAGTTTAGCACTTAGTTAACAAAAATAATCACTAAAATAAAAAGCTACAAAGTGAACTTTCCTCTTTAGGTGGCTTACATCAAAAAAAGAAATTCCTAGTTGCAACTCTCCTCACCACCTTTGGGATAAGTCACTGTCAGGTTAGATGAGGATTAAGAGTTGATGTAACAAAAAATTAGGTTCCTAAACAAACAGAATCAGTATCAATGGAATGACTGGAAGACCTCCATAGCTATCATTGCTCATATTATTTCTGAATAAAGTATTAAGGATATTCACTGGAAATTCAGATTTATCTAAGACCAACAAAATGCAGTGATACAAAGATGAGCCGTCTGTGTTTTAGTTAGGTATTTCCCTTCTCTTTTTTTCACCTCTTGGGAGAAACTCCAAGTTACCTCTAAACTAGCATCAAAATAATGCAACATATCTACAGTGTAAATCAATGACAAATATTTGAGAAGAAATAAGGAATAATATATTGTTAAAACTTCAGAATAGTAACAAAAAAGAGTCAGTGATGGGGTTCACCAGTCTTAAAGTAAAATAGAACCCACATTGGCAGACTAAAAATAACAGCATGATGCACCCAATATTGACAGTATAACATATAGAATTAGTAAGGATATCTTCTAATTGTATTCAGCACTAGTAAGAACCTTCTCAGAGTACTGCATTCTTTCTTTGACATAACAATTAGAGAAGGATATAGGAAACTTAGAGAATTTTGAGCAAAAAGTCCCAAAACTGCTTTAAAAGTTTTCAAATATGGCTTACTAGGAAAGTAAAAAGAAACCTTGCAGAAGAGACAGTCAAAGTGAAACAAATTACAAGCTGTATCTAAGTACTATGGCCATGAGAAAACCATCAGTTCAAAGTGTTTAGACAACACTTATCTATAGGGTGACAGAATCATTGCCATTCTGTGAGAAGCTAGTGGTATAGTAAAGTCTGTATCAAATTAAAGTGTAAGTGGGGACTATTTAATAAAATAAATAAATATACAATAAAACAGATAACATTACATTTCAGAATCAAGTCAATATGAGGTCTAAATTAGATTAAAATAAAATTAGGAAATATTTAACATAATAAATAAATTACAATAAAATACAGATACATTTCAGTATGTGGCCCACAAAGATCCTTATGTATCATTTAGTGTCCCCTCTATTTCTTTTTGAGTTTGTCACCAATGCCTTATGAGACAAATTTTGTGAATTGCTATAGCCAAATACATCCATTCCCTGGTCTTGTTTCCTGATAGGCTTATCCACATCCATGGAGGATGGCCAACCCCATATTGGATAGCTTTCTGACTCAGTAGGAACTACTGGTGTTTATGTTTTTCTGGAACAGTCTTTAGGTATTTTGGATAACTTCCATGTCACAATGAAGCAGTATGGTAAATTTTAATAAAATTATTTAATGTTAGAAAAAACACACAAAAAAAATCAGTGGAAAAATGGAGCAATATAGATTGCTTTATGGAGTTTAAAAAATAACAATAGATTATGGGAAGGAAAAAGAAACTACTCATATCTACTTTACACTTGTTTTCTCAACTAAGAAGAGTGTTCAGATGGGGAAGGAGAAAAATGGTCAAGTGGGAAATGAAACCCATTATGTGAGGAGATGTTAAGAGAGTAACTAGTTACCCTCAATTTACCTGGTATGAATTAAGTACATTTCAGTTTATGGAAATAATTTATAGATGTGATTGCTGGACCTTTGTAAGTAATCATTAATGAATAGTAGAGAATTGGTAAGATCTTACTAAAAGAAAAATGTGAATTGTTTTCCTGATCATCAAAAAATTCATTCTTTGAGAAGGGATACTTTGAACTATAAGATATGAATTGTATTTTGATGATATTTAAAATTATAGTACGTAATATGAATTTTTTTCTAGTACCCTGCAAAGAAAGATATAATTACTAAGAAACAATATGGATTCCAAATAGTGTCATTCTAAACTAATATGATTTCAATATTTTACATGGTTTCTGTGTTATTAGATTAGAGGAATGCCACAGAAGTATGATTTTTGATAAGGCGTATGACAGTTTCATATGATGCCCTTATGAACAGACACAGATTGTATGTTAATTCATATAGTCAGAATAATTTGGTAGAATGTTGGACCTGAAGTTAAGAAGCTAGGGATTCTAATTTTCCCTTAGACATATTCTAGCTATAACCCAGGCCAAATGACTTGATTTCTCTGAGTTACAGCTTCCTCATCTTCTCATCACTAGTGTCCTGTTGAATAAGGGTAATAATAGTCCTTATAATTGTAAGGATCAGAAGAGATTGTAAAAATAGCTTAAGGGGTTAATGTCTTGGGATATCATATGAATGTGAGGTCTTATATAAATTATAACTTAAGTGTTTTGGTTAATGTATTGCTATCTATCTGGAGGGATGTCTCTATTTTGGCATGCTCCAGAGCTCTGTCTTTGATCTGGTTCTGTTAGAAAATTTTATCAATGGCTTTATTTAATGCATAGCTGTCATGCCTATCATATCTTCAGATGATACAAAATAAGTTTTGTTTTGAGTAATAAAAATAAGATTAAGGAGATTTTGTAAGAGGAATGATATTATTGAAACAAAAATATGATATTTAAGATTTTTAAATGTGAAGCCATGATCTTAGGTTAAAGATCAAGAGCATAAGTATTGTATGAGGGGCATGTGGCTAAAAGGACATTATTGAGTTAAAAAGATAGGGCTTTGGAATGTAATAGTGTGATGAGACAGAAAAAAAAAGTGAAAAAAAACCCTAATTTGCTCCTAGGTTAGCTGTATTCATAAAAGTATAATGCCCAGAATAAGATAAGTGACTTGCTTGCCAGTTTACCAGAGGTTCTCTTAGTCAGAACACATTTGGAGTGTTAGGTAAAATTCTGTATGCCACATTTTAGAAAGGACATTGACAAATTTTCATTCTTCCTAAAGATGAGAGGAATCAAGATGATAAAGGCATTCAGAATCAGGACATGAGAGGACTGATTGAATACAATCCTCAAATTATTATACTTAGGGAGGGGATGGGGATCTTGATAATCTTTAAATATTCTAAAGTCTATTATTTGGAAAAAAGAATATGGCAAATTTCAATGCCACTCAGTGTTCAATGGCTGCAATGTGCCCAGTGAACATCAAGAATGACCCTTGGAATAGCCCATCATGGAAAGTCAATTAAGCTCCTATGATCAGAGAAATTGTTGTCAGCAAAATTGATGCTGTTCTCTTTATATTTCAGTTAAAACTAGAACCATAAATTCAGTGCCTGTAGACTTTAATCTTTATAGAGACATTCCTACATTACATGCTAGACTGTTTTCAAAGATCTTTATTGTTAGAGCAGATGATAAGATCATAGATTTAGAGTGGGGGAACAGCAGAAGGAGTTGCATCCTAATTGCACTAAATAGTATGCTAACCATTCATTCTGGTTACAATATCTTCCATTTTGTATTCTAAATTGGCATCAATTTACTTGATATTTTCCTGATCTGTGGTGATAAAGGATAGATGAACTGTGCAATGCAGTGGTATGCTCTGAACTTTCCCTCCAAAATACTAAAAGATCTCAAAGACTTCTAGTACAATGGATGAAAGATCTCTGGGAGATCCCAGACAAAAATGGCAGAGGGAGAGAAGGCATGAATGGTAATCAAATAATCTTCATTGATAGATGAAATAGACACATTAACCAGACTGTAGATCAATTGGAATATTTCAATTTATAAATGGTTTTCTTTAACATTCCTTGGTTTGAGAAATCATTAGCAATTTAGCATTTAGTACTGTTTTCTGAACATAACATTTATGTAAACGAACACTATAACTGAAAAAGATGAATGAAATCTGTAGTTCTCATCTCTTTTCATTACAATTAATTATTTATAGAATCATAAAACTAGAAGGGACCTCAATAGCCATCTACTTCAATCTATACACTATAAGAATCCCTACAATAACATACCCAATAAATGGTTATCTTGCTTCTGCTTGAAGCCTTCTGAAGAGAATGAAGCTTGAGGTAGCATATTTCACTCTAATAGAGTACCAGTTTGAGGAAGTTTTTAATGATATCAAACCTATTCTTTGCAACTCAAATCAATTGCTTCTAGTTCTATCTTCTGGGAAATACACTAAGGAAAAGTTGGACTCTCCTGGAAATTCTTGCTAACTTAATTTAATAGTTTGTCAGGGTGTGTGACCAGTTGTTAGCTATGTTGGACCAAAAGTTCTACCCAGCTTTCTACAGAAAAATGATGAAGTAAGATTGGAAGGTTTCTTTTTTGTTCTTGAAGTAGAAAGCAGTTAGAAAGTATTGATATTTTGGGCAAGTGTAAATCATTCTCTCCTTATGTGGGGAAATTGCATGCTATATTATCATTGTTATCATTGGCTAGACGGAATCATCTGGGACACCCTGAAGGAAGGTTGCATTTTATACCATGTATAATATACCATACAACTTTAAAAGCTGAATTCAAATAATAAAGCAAGAAAAAAAATCAGTTTGGAATGAATAACACTCTTAGAGTGTTATCGGTTAAATAATAATTATGAATTATTCATGTTATGCTAAATTTAGGGAGTTCTCCATTCCACTGCACTGATGAAAATTCAACAGACAAAGAACATGACTAATCCAAATATTAAGCTTTTCTGTTACATGCTTTGATCTTTGAAATCCATCTAAGAAGATCCCTTAGTGGGAGCTTAGAATCGGTTCTCTCTCTAACCTGAAATAAATTGGATTCTAACAGTTTTGACCTTGAAATCTTTAAGACAATTAGAAAGTATGTGCTAGGCATCAGGTGTACATTAGCAATGCAGTCCAGATGCTTGGAAAATAACATAGCTGCCTACTTCAAATTTTTTTCCTAGATCAATCGAGTTTTGTTGGTTTGATGTGAAAGTCTTCACTCTTGGGGAAAGTTATCTGGCATCTGACATGTCAAAGTTTGCCTACCTGACTATCGATTTCATAAATAGAGGCAACTTTTGTATTTCACTGTGAGTAAAGAAGCCAGTTGATAGTCCCAGGTGTCAAAGGGTGACTCTTGTTTAATTTGCTAGACTATCTCTCCTAATTTATTGTGACAAAGTACATCATTTGCTCTTGTCTTTCCCTCAGCCCAGTGGGCTCAGATGAAAGATAGTAGACATTGTCTTTTAAGAGATAAGCCCTATATAGTAGTTTTCTTTCCCTGTTGTGAAGTTAACCTCTGTTTTAAGAAACAAAGGTTAATTTGTACAAATTTTCTTACCATTGCTTCTCTTTGTTCGTGGTTTTCTGGGTCTATTTCTGGGTAACTATTAAGACACAATTAAATAAGCTATTCTCTTCATTTGGGAAACATTACTAAATTATATTATGCCATAAGGGTAAAAATTGAAGCCTTACTCATGGGAAAAATAAAGAAGATAATTCATTAGGACCCCTGAAGGTTTAGGGAGGAATCAAGGAGCAATGCTGTTTTGGGGAGGAAGGACAAAGAGTTCAAACTGCTTAAGCCTCTGAGTACAAGGAAGGTTATCTAGTGAATGTCACTGTGAAATAAATATATACTTAAGAACCTTGACTATCTTAGAATCAATATTATGTATTGGTTCCAAGGCAGAAGAGTGGTAAGGGCTAGGCAATTGGGGTTAAGTGACTTGCCCAGGGTCACACAGATAGGAAGTGTCTGAGGCCAGATTTGGACCCAAGACCTTGCACATCTAGCTCTCAACCTCCTGAGGCCCCTAAATATGTATTTTTAGTACTCTGGTTTAGAAAATCTCGTGGCACACAGCTGTGCTATTGTTCTTTAAGCCCAAACTTCACGGACAGGCCCATGGTGGCACACTTGACTACTCATGTTTGTTATAGCTATACAATCATAACTTTCCAGTGTCTCAGGGATCTCTGCTTCGTCCTATGCTACTTAGTTTATTTATCAGATGACTTGGCTTAAAGACATAAATGACATGCTCTAGAATTTGCCAATGAAACAAAACCAGCAAGGGTCCTTTACTATAATAAGTGAATACAAAAAAGATTTTGACAAGCTAAGCCATTGAGTTTAATCTAATAAAATGAAATTTGATAAGGGATAAATGTAAATTTTAACAATAAGTTAATTTTATAAGTTCAATAAGTCAATTTTATAAGTATAAGATGGGGGAAGGGTGATTAGATTGCAGTTTGTATGAAAAATATTTGGAGGGTATTAGTGAACTACAAGCTTAATGTGTAAGAAAAGTGATGTGGCAGTAAAAATATCTAATGCGATCTTGAAATGCCTTAAGTCGTTATTATAGTTTTCTTGTTCATATCCAACTCTTTATGAATCCATGGATCATACTGTCAGTGGGTTTTTTCTTGGTAAAGATACTGAAGTGTTTAGATATTTCCTTCTTCAGTGGATCAAGACAAACAATAGTTAAATGACTTGCTCAGGGACACCCAGCAAGTATCATTAAATCATATCCTGCAGTAATAAAGAGGCAATAATTACTTTGTACTTGTCTTATTTGGATCACATCTCAAGTGTGCTAAGAGATACAACTTAAGAAGTCTAATAAACTGGGGAATATTCAGAGGGCAGCAGGAATGACAAAGGCTTTCAGTCCATGCCACATGAGGAGTGGGTAAAGAATTTAACTTGAAGAAAAGACTCAGGGGAGAAGAGAATCTGTGTTCAAGCACTTGAAGGGTTGTCATGTGAAAAAAAGGGATTAACTTTATTCAGTTTTTCTCTGGAGTGAAGATATGGCAGCAATTGGTTGAAGTAACAAATAACATTTAGACCTGATGTCAGGAAAGAGTTCCTTGAGATTGAATCTATACAGTAGTGGAATGTATTGTCTCAAGAGGATCCTTTCAATTCTGAAAGGTTGATTCTATATTCAAACCTCACTAATCCAGATTCTCGGGAATAAGTGAATGAAGGAAATATCACCATTATATAATATTTAAAAAATATTAAGTTTTATTATTTTATTTTATTTATTTTTATTATATATGTAATATATAATAAATATATTATTATTTGTTATTTTTAAGAAAAGGCATTAACACAACTAATGGCTAACAGAGTGCTGCCAAGTTGAGGTCTTACTGGTCCTCTTTTAAAGCTCAGGTGTTATTTTGCATGTCATTTTCTGTGTTAGTCTTTTCCTACTCCCTATAGTTGTAAGTGTCCCACTACATTCTCCCTCAAAAAAATTCCATTTAATTTTTGTATACTTTGTATTTACTTATTTACACATTATATTTTTGCAGTAGAAGGTAAAGTTATTTAGGGCAAGGAATTTTAAATTTTTCTGTGTAATTCAAATACTAATATTAATTGCTTAATAAATGCTTAGTAAATTTACTAGAACAGTTATGTATCATTAAAAATGGGCATATTTGTATGCAAATAAATACAAATACAGTGCATTCAATGTTCTTATAAAACAAGTAAGCTAAATTTGCCACACCCTGTGTCTTCTGTCCCCATCTAATGCCAGTCTTGTTTATATTATGAATTTGTTCACTAAATCTGTTTTTTAAACAAACAGTAAATGCAAAAATAAATTTCAACCAATCTAGCAGTTGATCAGCAGACTTAAGAGTCAGTGATTTAGAGCTAGAAGTCACTGAATCCAATTCTTTCATTTTACAGATGTAGAAACTGAGGCCCAGAGAAGGATAAGTGACTTGCCTAAGGTCAGAGACAGAGATAGATAGGTATATGATTATGAATTCAGTTCTTTTCCCAATGCACAATAATTTGGTGTTTCATTGGCATAAATGAAGAATTGGAGGGGCAGAGGCATAGGGCATATTTCTATAATACCTTTGCCATGGTATGCCCAGTCTAGAACGGTCTCCTATCTCACTTCTCCACCTCTCAGAAACATTAGCTTCCTTCCAGCTCAGTTCAAATTATACTTTCTATAGAAGGCCTTCTTTAAGCATATAACCTTGTATACCTCTTTTACATATCTACTTATGTACATGCTATTACCTCATTAGAATAGAAGGTCAATAAGGACAAAGGTAGTTTTTTAAAATTATTCTCAGAGATTATTATAGTTCCTAGCACATATAGGAATATAATACAGCGAGGAAGAATAAACAAACTATGTGGTCCTAGTTAAATCATTTAACCTCTCTGGGCATCAGTTCACATATTAGAAAAGGAGAAAGTTGGACTAAATGATTTCTACATACAGTCCTTTCCAGTTCTGTCTATTATCCTATGTTTCAAGAATATTCCCTGTAGTTATAAAAAGTAAGAATTTAATAAATGCTTACTGATTAAATGACTGATATAGTGAATTTAATTTGAAAAAAAATTATTAATTATTTCATTTATAGTAGTCAAAAGAGATTATTATTTTTTAAAATGACCTAGTCTCAACTTCAAGGTGATCACATTCTACTACGGCTTGCTCTAGAGAGAATGGCATGTGCACTGATAAGTATAATATAAGGATGCAATAAGTGAGAACCAGATAAAGTCCCCTAAGAAAATAAGAGGAGGGAGAGAACACTTTTCAGCTCCTGTGTCTATATTGACAGTAGCTAAGGCCAGCAAACAGAGATAATGTGTAGTTTTTTTCTGTTTGAAAGACCAATTGTTTATAGCCCTAAAAATCCTATCGCTTGTTATGTCCTTTGGCCATGGGTTGATATTGTGGTATAGATGGGAATATACAGCCCTTGGGCAAAATTTCCCAAAGGGTCTACTAAACCTTTAGTAATAGCAGAACACACAGACTTTTAACTCCTTTGAAACAGATGAGGGCACTTAGGTGACAACATAGAAAGCCAAAATAGGCTACTGGTAGAGGGTATCTCCCTTGTTCTGACGACAACATGTCTAATCTTTTTGTTTGGATTTCATGCAAGCCTGAGATGCCATGTTAATGAATCCCCTGATGACTCCCACAAGGAAGTAAACTAAGTCTCTAATAGTGGTGCTCCGAAGCTATCACATGTGAAACTAAAGGGTTTTTGTACAGCACGGGTCCCAGAAATGGAGCCTTAGAGTTTGACTTTCACCTTGATCTGCTGGGGTCCTCTTCAATCTCTAGGACTCCTACTAAATTATAAACTGGATGAACTCAAAATTTTTTCTTTAAATTTTCCCCAGGGCTTAGCACAGTGTTCTGCTCTTCTAGTAGTGTGTGTTTAAGTCATGTTTGGTGATTTAAGTTGAATCTAGATCTGACAAAGTTCAGGATGTTTGAGGTGTAAGATAATGGCTAATTTAATGTACTAATTTTGGACTTTCATAGAATGGTAGGCTGTTTAGTGAGTTATCTTCTAATTTGTCTCAGCAAAGTGTCATTTGTACTTAAAAAGAAGCTATTCAGTATCCTTATAGAAAGCTTAGTAGTTGATGGGGAGCAGGACATAAATACCTCCATGGCCACAGGTCTGGGAGCACTCACTCCAAGAGGTCCATTCTGAGAGCTGGCAGTTCACTGCACATTCCACTAGGCATCGAAGGCTCATTTTCACAGGTCTTTCCAGGTTTTGCTGCAAATAGAAATGAAAGAAATTCATCATTAGTTACTTGGTCACATTTCCACATTGGAGAATTGATGCTAATTGATATTATGAGACCGAACCAGCATATTATTAACCAACCAGCATATTAGGGACACATGAAACCTAGTACAAGATAAATTTCTATATTCTGTAAGACTTTTAACCAATTAATAAAAGGAAAAAAACACTTAAATTTTTTCCCATATATTCTTTAGTTAAAGGAGAAGTACAAAGAGGAAAGGAGAAGGATAGGTTAAAAAAGAATGAAATTTAAACATGGATAAAAGAAATAATGGTACGGAATAAAGTATGGAAGAATAAGCTGTGTGGTCCTAGTTAGGTCATTTAATCTCTATGGACATTAGTCTACTTATTAGAAAAGGAGAAGGTTGGACCCAAATGATTTCTAAGATCCCTTTCAGTTCTATGTCTATTATTCTATAATCCTATGTTTCAAAAGTATTCTCTGCAGAGTTATAAAAATCAGTTTTATATACACACAGCACAGAGAAATACTTCAGTGACAGATTTCAAAATTTAGCTGGTGAAACCAGAAGCATGAAAGAAGGTGAGTAGCACATTTTGCCTACAAGACTGCCAGCCACTGAGGAAGTAGGCAGTTGTGTCACCTAGGGAATTCATCAGCTAGAGAGGAACAGAAGAAAATAGACTGAATTAATATGCTTTCAGCCCTTGGCTAGGCTAGCATGGTAACACACAAAGATTAAACAGCAGATTAAACAAAAGGTGGTTCAAGATGATAATAAATGTGTTGAGTCAAAAATTACAAAGTATCTGGAAAATTGTTTAATGAAGTATAAGAAGAACTACTTTTTCACTGTTTAGGAAAGCATCAACTTTCTCTCTGGTTATACAAGAGAAGTTATATGATTAAAAGGATCATAACTATCAATATGAAATAGATAAGATAAAGGTTTGTTTCATCTCTGAATAGAGTATATAGATTAGATGGTCAAACCTGCTAATGGAAAAGGGAGAAAAGCTTCATGGAGAGGAGTGATTAACAAAGTGGGCATCCCTCCATTCTGAAAAACAGTTTTTAAAAAATATGTTCCAATGCTAGAAAATTCCTCTCACCAATACAGATGGACAACTATTCTGTAACATAATCTCAGATAACTGCTTGTTGTCACACAGAGATTAAGTGACTTTCTCAGCTTCATGCAGTCAGTATGTGGCAGAAGCAAGACCTGAACCCAGGTCTCTCTGGCTCTGAGGTCTGTTCTTTGTTCTGTGCTATGTCTCATTAGAAGATCATTAGCATTCAATAAATCTTCAATGTTGATCAAGTAATGAGTAAACAGAAAATTCAGATCTATGTTAAAGTTAGATATCTAGCCAAACAGGAAAATGGGAAACTATTACAAAATGTTGAGAGGTTTTTTTTTTCCCCTCTGCCAGTCTGTTTATCATGTAACAGTAGGTCTTTTTAGAGAAGAACCCTCTTAAAGAATATTGACATTTAGAGGAAAATCCCTACTGTAGACTGTGCTTTTCATTTGAAAGACACTGGCATTTATTCATTCTGGCAGGAGATGGGATTTCTAAAGTGTATGAGTGTGTTTTTGTGTGTACATACACATTTCTGCTTACCAGTGAGATCACGCAGCAAACTTAGCACTTTAACACATAGTCTATACCATGCTGAAAAGGAATCCCCAAGCAATATGTCTGACAAATGACTATTTTTTATATGGTTGAAGATTTCCCATGGGAATCCAGCACCTCTTAAAGTAGCCCATTCCACTTTTGGACCTCTCTAATTGTTGGGGTATCAAGCTTAAATCTACCTCTTTGAAGCTTCCCTGAGTGTTCCTAGTACTGTTCTCTGGGGGCAAAGAAACAGTACAAGACTCATCCAACTTCTGTATAGAAGTTCTTCAAATACTTGAAGGCAAGGATTTTGTTCCCATGCCATATATCCTAGTTTCTTGAGAATCTGATCTATTATATCCAGAATTGAATTTAATGTTTCTATTCATTTCATATGGACCGATTGACCTAAATATCTATTTGGAATGTTAAGGTTATTTAAAAAAGCATATCACTCTTATTGAAAGACTCCTATATATTTATTAAGACTGTCTCTCCAATCCCCCAAATTCCCCTTATTTCTTCTCCAATATTTTCCATTTCTAACAAAAAAAGATGAGAATTATTCCATTATAATGGTTCCTACATAACTGCCTTCTTTTGCTTTCAATCTTTCTATCAATCTAGTTCATTCCCTTCTCCCAGGCTTATCTCTGTCATCCCCACCCTTTCACTTATTTTCATTCTTTCCCTATCTGCTGGATCATTTCCAGCTGCCTATGAACATGCCCATATCTCTTCATTCCTGGGGAAGGAAATAAAATACAACAAAAAAACGCCGACTCACTCGATTCTTCCATCTCTGCTATTATCCTCTATTTCTTCTCCTTGTAGTTAACCTCCTTGAAAAGGATGCCTACAAAAGGTGCCTCAATTTTCTTTCCTCTCACTCTCTTCTCAATCCCTTACAATCTGGCTACTGACATCATCCCACTAAAACTACTTTCATCAAAGTCACTAATGAGCTCTTAGTTCTCAATGATTTCTTCCCAGTTTTCTTTCCCATTTATCTCTCTGTAGCCTTTGACCCTATTGATCATTTCCCCCTCTTTGATTCTCCCTTCTCTAGATTATCATGATCTTCCCAGTTATTCAGGATCACAACTAGGTGTCCTCCTTTACTCTTTACTCTCTCTAATTCCCATCACATGTCCAATCTGTTGCCAAGGCAATCCAGGTTTGCCTTTTTAACATTTCTCCTATATATCTCCTTCTTTCCTCTGCTGCTATGATCATCCTGGGGCAGGTCCTTCTTACCTTGTCCCTGAACTAGTGCAATAATCTATGGTTTGGTCTTCCTGTCACAACCCTCTCAGATGTCAAATCACAGTTCTGACCATGTCACATAACACAACTGCCCCCCAATATACATAAATTCAAGTAACTATTGTCTCCAAGATGAAATATAGAATTATTATTATTATTATTATATTATTATTCCTATTGACTCCCAGAGGAGCATAAGCCGCAACCATCTCACGGCAACGGACTCTGTTCTGGGCAACTTCCCCCAACTGGGCCCGTGTCATTCCGACGGTCCCTGTCTTGTTCTTGGCATATCTCCGCCAGGTCTGCTTTGGCCCCCTGACCCTCCTCCTCCCTGGTGGGCCCCAGCTCAGTGCCTGTCCAGCAATGCTGTCCTCTGATTTTCATAGCGTCCTGACTGATGGGACACTGAACTGTTCCCCCCCCCCCCCCCAGAGTCTGGCATTGGAGATCCCCTCAGGCCATCCGATGTCCAAGATGTGACGCAGGCACCCGTCAACAAAGACCTGGAGTTTGTTGGCTTTTGCCAGCACGTGTCATGGATTCTGTTGGAGAGCAATCTTCCAGACTAGGCGATCGTTGGTTTTGTTGGTTTAATGAGTTTGCAGTTTCTGTAGCAAGTGTGATTTTTACGGGGTGAGGTTGCTAGCCTCGCGCCCGACAGAAATATAGAATTATCTGTCTGATATTCAAAATTCTTGATAAGCTAGCGATCTCCAACCAACATTTGAGTCTTCTTATCCTTTATACCCTCACCTCCATAGCCTTTGATTCAGTGACAATGGATTTACTATTTCTTAAATAAGACACTTCATCTCCCAACCAGGCATCTTCATCGACTATCATGAATGCCTGTAATATTCTCTCTTCTCTTTTATACATCCTGGGTTCCTTGGGCTTCCTTTAATTCCATCTTAAATTCTGTCATTTATAGGAAACTTTTCTCATCCCTTCATTTTAATACCTTTTGTCTGTTGATTATTTCTAATTTATTTTGTACATAGCTATTTGCATTTAGACTGCAGACCCCTTAAGATCAAGGGATGTCTTTTGTCTTTCCATATCCAATGCTTAGTATAATGTCTGGTTCACATAGTTATATACATACTAAGTGTATGTTGGCTGACGTAGTAAAGCATTAGAAAATTAGTAAGATAGAAAGATAGGTTGTGAAAAGCAAAACTAAAAATATATAGTGACTATATCCTAGAGTATAAACATCATTTGTCATCCCCACATCTATTTTGGAATGGAAAGTACTACATATCTTCATCTCTTCTCTTGGATTAAGAACCACTGACCTCTTGATGATGAAATTCATTTGTTAAAAACTGTTAAATCCCAAAGATCACAGTAGATACACAGGGAGCTTATTGATAAGCTAATATTTAAAAAAATATTCAGAGAACATCAAAACAATATCAGATGTTAGAGGATGAGTACAAAAGACTCAAATGGTCCTGGTAGGAGGGCAAAAAGTCAGAAGGAGATAAGGTTGGCAACAAATGCTGAAGAAAACAAAAAAAATTGCTAAAGGTCTGATCATGAGGGAATATTTCTCCAATTTTCAAAATAAAAGAAAGAGTAGCTTTTGAAAAATATAGTCTTGTGAGCTTAAATTAGATTCCTAACAAAATATTATATATTTTTAAAGGGACAGTTTCAGAACACCTAGAAAGTAAAACAGTGATTGCTCACAGCTAGCATGACTTCATCAAGTAAAGGTCATGCCAGACCTTTTTTCAACATGATTAAAAAAATTAATTCATGAGATAAATTAGACTTCAGCAATGCATTTGAGAGTTTCCTTGTGGAAAATATGAGGAAATTTTAGTTAGGTGAAGCAGAAATGGTTGAATCATTGAATCAGAGAAGTCATAATTAATAGGCTTATGCCCACCTAAAAAATGGCCTTTTTGGAGTCAACCAAAGAACTGTCCATTTTTATTGTATTAATGATGAGTTAATCAAATAGACAAAATGCTTTTCAAATTTGGAAAGGATAACAAAGCAGTTTGATGGTAAAGTTAGAATATGAATAAACATCTATCTTTAGATATGTAGCTATGCTGATAGTTATATCTATGTGTTACAATAGGCTAGTATAATGAGAAAAATCAAAATAAATATGTCATTAACATGGATTTAAAAATCATTTTCAGAAATGTAGGATAGAGATATATGGCTAAACAGTAGTCTCTGAGGGAAATATCTGGGGATTTTAGTGTATTACACATTCAATATGAATCAGTGGTGTTGTATGGGTGCCAGAAAACCTGATGCAATCTTAAGCTACATTGAAAAGAATTATGTCTAAAATGAAGCAGATGACAGCCTCTTTGTAGTCTCGATCAACTCATATCTAGAGTGGTATTCTCAGTTCTATATACCCAGTTTAAGAAGGACATTGTCGAGTTGTCATATACCTCAAGAAGATAAACATGATAGAGATTAGGGGCTTTGACTTAAGGAAATTGTTTGAATGAACTAAGGATTTTTAACCTGGAAAAGAGAAGACTTAGTTTGGTTATAATGGCTGACTTCAAACATCTAAAGGGCTATCATGAAGAGGTGGGATGAGACATTCTCATTTTCCATAGAAAACAGAATCAAGAATCATACATGGAAATGGCAGGAAGGCAGATTTATGCTTTATGTGCAACGATGAACTTAATGATCAGAGTTCCTCAAAATTGAATGTGCTGCCTTAGAAGAGGGTGAGTACTTGCTCATTTGAGGGTTTCTGTGTAATTATTTACTGGTGATGTTATAGAGGTGTTCCATGTCTGAGGAAAGACAAACTAAATGATCTCTGCCATCCTTCTACTCTGAGATTCTAGGGTTGTAAGTTTTTGTTTTCCTCTTTGATTTTCTAAAGCATTTGACTATGTTGACTAATGCCTACTTCTAGATATTCCTCTTTTGGAACCAGGAAACATCTCTCTCTCTCCTTCTCTCTCCTTTCAATACTACTTCTCTAACTTTTCTTTATTATCCTTCTTTACTACTTCATATTTCTTCATCTGACTCTTGTATGTTGATGTTACCTAAGGCTCAACCTTAGGTATTCCTCATTTCTTTTTCTCCCCAGTCTTAGCAATTTCCTGTATTATCAGAGTTACAATTGCATATTATTTATGAATTTATATAATCAGTCCTAGTTTGGCTTTTGAGCTTTACTACTACATTTATAATCGCATTTTGAATAGCTCCATCTGGAATATTTAACCAGTACCATAAATACAACAGAGTACACAATCTTCCCTTACAAATCTATGATTTAAAAAAATATCCTACCACTGACTTGCATATATTAGGCTTCAATAAATGCTGGAGTAACTGAATTTCTTTAAAATAACTCCAAATTAATTTTACCCTAATATGAAAACTGTTTCCACCCTTTTTGCCCATTTCCATGAAACCCAATTGTCCCTTGCATGCCCCCTCTAATTTCATTAAAATGTAAGCTGCTAACATGTAGTCTTTTATATATTCCAAATACCCAGTAGGCATCAAAGATATATTAAAAACTTTCATTGTATATGATATATGAAGTTATAGGAATTACCTGTTCACAGTAGTTCATACTGACTGATTTTCCATCACTACGCACACAGCTCAAAAGGCGTGTCTTGACACCTTGTCCACAGGTAGCATTTTCACTCAATTGGCACATACTCCATTCTGCAAGGACATAATTATGTGTTCAGCAAAGAGCACCCAAAAGTGTGGGCAAAGTACAATCAACTCTTGATTATCTGCACTAGTGGAGGGCAGCAGTCGTGTAGATAATCCAAAAGTCATTTCATTCCAGCTTTGGACATCATTGCTCATTTTTTTAGCAGAAATAGATGGTTAAGCTGCATGAGTGTATTTTGCTGAGGCCCATATTCAAACAACTTGGCACTCCCTGTTCCTTCCATCCTGACAGTAGGGAAAAGTAGCATCCAAAAGCATTCAAACTGACAGAGGAACAATAGCCTGGAATTACATTTTAGCTTCAGATAAGTCAAAGAGAAAATAATTTAGAAATAATGACCTTCTACCTAGTACTTCCTCCTCCCAAGCCTTAATTTCTTCACATATAAAATGGTGATAATATTTGTACTACTTACCCTACAAAAAACTATACCAAATATACAACATAATACAATGCAAAATAGCAAATGAAATATGTTTTCATTTGAAAATAATTCTGAGTCCTAAAATAGTCCAAATTTTGGGACTAAGAATTAGATGTTCTTTGGGATTATCAATTAACAGAAAACCATGTTTGTTAAATATCTATGATGGTTCTAATATTGTGCTAGGTACTTGGCATTCAAAGACAAAAATGAATCAATCCCTGCCCTTAAGGGGCTTGCTTGCATTTGATTGGGTTAGGAAATGTGTGTGTGTGTGTGTGTGTGTGTGTGTGTGTGTACACATATATATGAAGAAGGTGGACACTTGAGCTTGATCTTACTGAAAACAAGGAATCTGGGGTACCAAAGAAGAGGAAGGAGTGCATTTCTGGCATGCAGGATAGTCTGTGCAGAGGTACAGAGATGGGAAATGAAAGATCATATATGAGGAATAGCAAAGTCAGTTTGAAATATATGAAGGGCAATGATATTTATTAAGTCTGTAGGCTTGAAAGGTCATATGATAGGGAAAATAGCTACCAATATTCTTAACCATCTAGAATGGATGAATTTTTTTTCCTTTAAAGTACTGAAATTGTCTTTGTGGCTAGAATGGCTTAAGGGACTAAGTTTCAGGATATTAATGTGTTTTCCTGGTCACTTTTCTACAAAAAATAAAAAAAGGAGCCCCTGTACTTCCCTGAGGCTTAACCATAAGCAACACATAAGTAGAGAAACTGATATCAAAGGAATCACAACCAAGTGATTGACTGAATATTCTTTTTCCCTTATTGCTAGGTTAGATCCCTTTTGTTAAGTGTTGGATGGTGAATGCCTTATTTCATTCCAGTCTCAATCCTGAGAGACAAGCTGGTTCTAGTGATAGCTAAATATGATGTAGAAAGACACTGAAGGGAATTAGGAGATGATTGGAATTTCCAGGTGAGAGGTGAACTGGATCTGAAATAGGGCTTGAGCTGAAAGAAAAGGATAAATAAGTGAGATTTTCCAGAAGTATAAATTATAACATTTTTAACTGATTGGATATTGTTGCATGGAAGGAGAGTGATTTCTTTGACCAAAATGAAGGTTCAGGGGAGAGCAGTAAGTTTAAATGGAAAATGAATTGTTTTTATATATTGTGTTTGAAGTACCTCTAGCATATCATGAGTTGGAAATGTCCAATAGGGAGGTAATTATGTGAGACTAGAGCTCAGAATAAAGATTTTTACTGAATAAGTAGATGAAAGAATCATCTGCATGGAGATAATAATCAATCAAAACTACAGGAGTGATTAAGTTCACAAAGTGAGAGAATGAGAAGACAGAAGAGGGCCAAGAATCAAATCTGGGTGATACTTTTAGAGGGAAGAATGTGAATGACATATTAGCGAAGAAGTCTGAGAAGAAAGATTCAGATAATAGAACAATAGAACTATCAAGAGAGAACAGTGTATCTTAAAGAAAGACATTTTCTGTTACAAAGTAAGGAACTGGAAAAATCCAATTGAACAATGTTCAAGTATGTACACTAGAACTAGCTGATCTAGACTTATGAAGATTGGGTTATATAGGCTATATTCTTAGAACTATTTCACCATTTCATTTAGTATTAAAAGTAAGGAGGGATGTCAATTATTCAATAAAAATAAAAAGACCTACATGAAATTATGAAAAGTGAAATGAGCAGGACCAAGAGAACTCAAGCAACATAAATATTTTTTGAAGAATAATTTGTTTATGTGCACCTTCAGAGAAAGAACTGTTAAATAGAAATAAGCAAGATAATTTTATATATTACATATATCCTTTTGTCAAATGATGCCTTCTCTAATGGGTGGAAGGGAGAGGTGGAAGAAGTACACTGAGTATTTTAATATAAAAAATAAATACATTTATATTTAAAATATGAGAATGGGGGGAAATTACTTTAAAAAGACTATAACTGTGGACAGGTAAATTTCAAAGTACAGAATCTGAATTTAGTACATTTTCAGAAATTTACTTTAAGAATTTGTAGCTAGAAAGGAAGTTAGAGTCCATGTAAGTTCAAATCATTTATTCTGCAGATGAGACTACTTGAGCCCAGAGAGATGAAATGACATACATTGGTTGACATAAATTCACCTACAGAATTTCTGGCCCCTCAGAACATAGTGCAGAGTTTTTCTTAGTTGGGGAAATCAATATTACTTCTTTGGTCATTGCTATGGCAAACATAAAAAAATGTTGGGTTTTTGCCATTTCCCCAAGAAGGGGTCTTTTGGACATAGAGTTGCTAGTACAGCATTGTGACTCTTCTCAACATGGCAAGTTGCAGGGTGGTTTGGATAATTCTGCTTCTGCTGGGCTCTCCTCCCAAGGACTCTTCAGTAAAGCTTTTCAATTTGCTGGTAATCTGAGGAGATTCACATTTGCTCTAAAAAGGCATTATTAAAAGCCATCACTCCCAACTTTAGTGGGAACTGTGGGCAAGGTCATGTTATTTAAAATAATGAAGACTTTAAAAGAGCTAAATTGATGATGAATGGATTATATTCTTTTCTAAATAGCCTTGCTTGTGTTGTTTTAGATTATCTTGACTTAATAAAATGTCATTTTAAAACTGCACCACATCTTTTTTATTGTAGTTTCATTTCATATATCTCCAACTGACATTTAAAAAATAAATAAAGCACTACATAAATGTCAGCTATTATTATTATGTTTATTATCAGTAAGGGAGTCATGCTTATGATTTCATCAGTGTGAAGATCTTCCAATGTGGAATATCCCTCTAGTTATTACTTAGAATCTTAAATAGTTTCCTAAGTTACTGAGAGCTTAAATGCCCAGGTCACAGGGTTCTATTGTTGTCAGAAATGATACTTGGTCCCAGGTATTCTTCATGCCCAAACTTCCCCTTAGTCCACTATTAACAATTGCCCATCATCATCACCACCACCACCACCACCACCAATACAACCAACACCCATATCATGGAAACACCTTACCCTAGATCAAGTGTGAAACCTGGAGTCAGGAGTAGTGGATTCAGACCTCTCTGACAACTATCTGCTGTCATCTATATGGCCAAGGGAAAGTCACTTAAACTGTATGAATCTTAATTCCTTCCTCTGTAAAACTGAAGGGTAATATCTACCTTATAGGGTTTTTTGGAGCTAAAAATAAAAAAACTCAACTTAAATACTTTGATAATTTCAAGGTTCTTTGTGAATGTAAATTATTAATGACTATGAACTATAATCAGTTAAGATGAACCATGGGCTACGAAACACTTTTAAAAATAAAAAGGGGTAAAGAAATCAGCTTTGATTTACCTTTATCTGGGAAATATAACACGACTAATAGTTTCAAAACATACCTGTTATATTGTAATGGTATTGGAAACAATTTTCATTAAGAATACAAGGTTGTACTTGTGAGTCTTCAGCACAGGTCCTTGAACTAAGTGGAGGTCTTAGGAGGTACCGACTCCTTCTTTGCATCGAGTGGGGGTCACATGACTACATGAAAATCAAATCACACAGGTGTATTAGAAACTATCCAATTAACCAGATCAATTTAAAGTGAATATATGCACACAAGTATACACATAAATTCCAAACAAATAGAATTATAGATTTGTATTTCTTCTGGAAGCCTTCCAACAGCAACAGGGGTCATGTAAGGTATACTGTTTACGTGAGAAAGAATGAAGAAGAAACTAGGAACCATCAGTCTAACTCATTAGCTCATGACTGCTCCCACAGGCCTTGAGTTTGTGTTTTATTTATACATTTTTTCCAAGAATAGCTTTTTATACAAAGTACATTTGAAATCAAAAGCTGTATAGAAACACCCAAAGTTATAAGAATTACATCATAGTTGGCATATAGCATACAAATTTTTTCTCATGTAGATTATACCCACATGAGACAGTGTTCAACGTTAAAGAATGCCTCTTACTTTATCTAAGTTTTATTTTAGTAAAAGCTTCCATACTTTAAAAGATATGTTTAAGAATGAGTCTTTAAGATTGTGGGATATAGCTCAGTGTGGGAAGGTACTAAAGTGATAATAGAATTTGCTTGGACCTGCCGTGCAGTGTCCTTGGGATGTCTGAAGCATAGAGAAAAAGATATAAGCAGTTTCTGCTATTTTCTGCTATTCTCAGCTGAGGGGAATGGCTGTTAACTCATTAAATTCTGGTTTACTATAGAGTACTTAGGGGTTTTCTATGGGACTTTAGGCTATCCTAAAAAAACTAGATTATAATGCTTTCAATAATAAAAAGAGTTAATCAAAAGGGAGTCACAGAGAGGTTCAGATTTTTTGGATAAGACATCCATCCTATGGCCTGATTTTTCAGGCCACCAAAATCAGTTCAGGGCTTTGCCAGCTGTATTGACCTTGATGGGATCCAGATAAAATACTCTATTAAAGACTCTATTTCCCAGAGTGGCTCCCAGCATATTTCGAAGAGACCTTTAAGCTCATCTAGTCCAAAATCTTATTGCACATAGGCAGAAATCAGAGAATGGACTATTGTATTTGTTTGACCAAAATATTTAGTTAATTGCATTTGAAAGAAAAAAAATAATCCATTGAAAACAAGCTTGCCAAACTTTGTCAATTTTTTGGCAAAATGTTAACAAGACAACTTTGGGTTCAGTGAAACGCTTTGCCTGTTAACAGATTATTAGTCTAAACAGAGTCTAAGTTCACTGTATTTTATAAACACAGCCCAAGTTTACTGTGCATTATTTAGAACACAGAGAATGCTCTCAATAACAGAAAGTTACACTTAACTGGTTGAAATTCTGGGCATCTGTCTTCTCTTTAACATAATGAAAATCTCCTCCATCACAGTCATTTTACTGAGAGGCTTCTCTTTATATAATAGTAGAAGGTGAGGCACCAAGTGTTTTAGCAAAGTCATCAAAACATAAGTATTACTTCATCCTCTAGGTGCCTAGCACTATGAAAAATATAGCACTAAAAATGGGAAATCCAAGAGCAAAGCTCAATGAAAAGATATCTTCCAGAATTTAAATGTTAGATTTAAACAAATGTAAATTTAAATTTAAATAAATTTAAACAAATTTAAATTTGTTTAAATAAATTTAAACAAAGGGTACCACACTTCTTTCTTCTATAAAAGAAGGTTTTGTCATCATTTTCATGGAAAAGACAAAATATGCCTTAACTAAAGGACAAGAAAGACCCATTGCAAGAGACTAGATGATCAGAAAAAAAATTATCTATGAATATAGGAAGAAATTCAAACAAGCTTTATTTTTCTTTGTAAAATAATTTTCATTGTTTTTATTTTTACATTACCTATAGCTGCCCCTTTATCCCTCCTTTGCCCCCTTCCAACTATAACTTGTAATAAATACTTAAAAAAAGAAAATAATATTCAAGAAAAATCACCAATACATTAAAAATCTCTATATGTGCCATCTTCCATACCCATGCAACCCCAACCTTTACATTCTAACAGGGAGTTAAAACCAACAGCAGCCACTGGCCAAAAGTCATCAATGAAATGCTATGATATTATCCCATAAAAATAAATTACTCTATGAATAGGATAAACAAGGAGAGAATAAGGGAGAGATTTTGTGTTAAAGAATGGGAGTCAGTGCTAGAGTTTTTGGGTGATGCTTTTCTGCTTTCAGAACCTGCATAATTCTCCACAGATGTGGGTAAATTGAACTGAATATATCCTGTACTTGATGGTTATGGCATCTACTTGATACTCTTTTGGCATTTAATTACCTGATGGTCATTCCCTTTCCTTTCTCAATGAGTTTAATTCCTGGCTTGCAACTTATTTCTCTACTCTATCTCTTGGACTTTTATACAGGGGAATTGGACATTCATGTTAGTGTTTCTTCAAAATCCTTTTCCTCTCATTTTATCAGTCTACTCAGCTTCCATGGCCTACTCTTCAACTCTACCTCAGCCACACTTACATAGGTTCATTCTCTTGGTCTCACCATTATGAAATCTGCTTCTAGGATCAGGAAATCAGAAATTCCTTAATTGCAAGAATTTTTAAACATTTTTGTGTGTCCTGGATGCCTTTGGTGAAGCCTATAAACCTTTTCTCAAAGTAATGTCCTATTGCCTACATTCATACTTGAAAGGGTTACTAAATTTCAGTTAGATATTCATGAGAAAAAAAGAGAAAGAGATGTAATTTTTCTTTCCATCATTCAATTTCATAGATCTCCAAAATCTATACAGGTTAAGAATTTTTGTTTTATGTGATTATAACTTCCTATTATTCTATCTCCTCCTCATGATTTACTTTTTAAAAACCTATTTATTATCCTAACTGTGACCTCTAAATCCTCTACTCTTCAGTACTTTCCCCAGACTGTCACCTCTGGCTTCACTTTCGTTCTTTTTATCTTTACTTTAGAAATAATCAGTTCAAAATTATTGTGTTTTTTACTCTTGATTCCCTCAACTCCCATGCCTTGCCAAAGTCCAAACTTGGATTATTTGCAACATATTCTTTCTCATCTCTATCTCAAGTGCTATTGAATGAGCTAGAAAAAAATCCCAACAAAACATGCAACTAAGGTGACAGGGCCCATTTCAGATGTCCATTTTCTAATCCCAAACTAGGCACCTTTTTACACCGGGGCAGAGAGCCCTTTTATTAACCCATTATTGGTTTTCTAGCACATCCTCCAAAGCAGTAGTTCCCCATTTTCTCTTCTTCTTTTAAGAAATCATATGGACTCTTCTAACCCTTGGAGCTTAAGAGCTCTCTTTATTTTTGCTAGGAAAAGTGAGGGCATTTGAGGCAATTTGAGGTTATTTCTTTCTTCTCATGTTTCTCTATATTGCCAAGTTCCCTGTCATCTGTATTTTTTTCCTTTACTCCAGCATCTAATGAAGAGGTAGCTCTTCTCTTTACCAAGTCCAATCCCTTTTCAAGTGCCCTCAATTTCACAACTTCTTATCTCTTCCAGGAGATTGCTTCTACAATCATCCCTCCTGCTTTAATCTTCAGCTTCTTCCTATAGACTTGTTCCTTCCCTGTCGCCTAAAAAACAAGTGCCACCTCCATTAAAAAAAAAAAAAAAACAACTCTTAATGTGACTCTGCCATTACTTCCAGCTATCATCAAACATACATCTCTCCTCATTTTCACAAATTCATAAAAAGAGCAAAGTAACTCTCAGTTTCATCACTTGGTTGAAACTGCCTTTCCTAAGTCACTATTGATTACATAATTACCAAAACTGATAGCCATTTCTCAATACAGATTACTCCTGACTTCTTTGTGCCATGTGACACTGATGTCTACCCTGAGTTTTTCATGATACAATTCTTTTAGTTCTTTTCTATGCTATCTATTCCTACTAAAATTCCTTTGCTAAATCATCTCTGTTTACTCTCTTAACCAAGAGTATATTCCAAAATTCTATATTGGGCCTTCTTTTTGCTCTTGAAACATCTCTTTGGTAAATTCATCAGCTCTGGTGAATTTAAATTAAATTAAATTTAATACTATTTCAAGAAGATTTCCACACACATATATTATTTATATATGTATGTATTTATGTATATTTATATATATGTATTTGTATAAATATATAAATAATATGTGTCTGTGTGTGGAAATATAAAATACATATAATATATAACACAACTTTATATGACACAATACAACATAACATAACATAACATAACATAACATAA
Source organism: Gracilinanus agilis (assembly GCF_016433145.1). Lineage (NCBI taxonomy): Eukaryota > Metazoa > Chordata > Mammalia > Didelphimorphia > Didelphidae > Gracilinanus > Gracilinanus agilis. The sequence continues at coordinate 294,800,236 of NC_058132.1, forward strand.
CATAATATAACATAATATAACATAACATAACGTAACATAATATAATATAATATAATATAATAAATATAACATAACAATATATTGCATAACATAACATATTACATAATGTAACATTATATAACATAATATATAATAGAATGGTATATAATCATCTAATCTAATATACAATAAAATATATAATAGAACTTCTTATTATATATGCAAATATATATACATGTATGCTTATACACACACCATTTTCTCTCTCCTGACTTCCACTCCTACATAATCATATTTGCCTCAGTTTCCTCATCTGCAAAATGAGCCAGAGAAGGAAATGGCAAACCACTCCAGAATCTTTGGAAAGAAAACTCTAAATGGGGTCACAAAGATGTGAATATGATTGAAATAACTTAATAGCACCAGTCAATCAAATGATTCTTCTGTGGTGAGTAGTCTTGGGGTGAATAGAACTTGGAGCTTCCAAGGGGAAGAGTGTACTATGGAAGCAGTAGTAGTACTGTGGAAACAGTCCTTTGAAGTCAGTAGTGCAAGCTCTGATTTTCAGAATTTGTAGCTCAAAGATTTCTTATGCCTGCTCTGAACACAGACATTTTTGTTTGCATCCTCTATTTTCTGAAATTTTATGTTCACTTCTTGTAGGTCTTCCACCATCAGCTTAGAATATAAACACCTTGAGGGCAGGGAATATTTGGTGGGTGTCTTCCCAGGGCCTACCAGGATCCTCTGCACATTTTATTTGCTTAATAAATATTACTAAGTGGAAGTAGAAGGCAGGGGCTTGGTTCTAGTACTTGAAACTATACTGTAAAGTGAAGCAGCTAGGCTGACTGGATATTATATATTCAAAAAGGCCAGGAAAACCACTTGCTAGTTATGTCATAGGGCAAATTTCTTTTGGGTATAGGTTGGATTAGATGTGAGTGGAAATGGCTTCTAGCTATAAAATTCTGTGATGAAACTATGGCTTGGTGCAAAGAACCCTGGAGACCAGCTCCTCTATCTTGCTTTACATTTCCCCTGCCCGAGGCTAGATTGTTCCCAGAGTCTGGTACAGAGCAGGGCCTGCAGGTGGAGGTTAAGTGGTCCCAGCTGAGGGGACTGGAGAGCTGCAAAGGCAGAGTTCCAGTTAGGCCATTATGAGAACACTTGAAATTTCAGGTACTCTCTGGTAAAAAGAACATAATTAGCTTGAGACTTGAGTAATGACACTTAATGGGATGATTAAGGCTAAACATATTTCTCTAATAGTTAAAAGGAAAAAAAAACCTGCCATGAATGTATGTAGCCAATAAGGCTATATGTCTGTTAAAATCACACACACAACACCAGTTCAACTATTAAATTTGTACAACTCAGTAAAAAAAATGTAATTATTTGTGCTCTTGTAAAAAACCTAGTTAACTGAATTAAATATTTTAAAAAAATAATCCCAGTATGGAATGGCACCTCCAACAAAATTTAAAAATACTTATTTGTGGGAATTTTATCACTATTCTCTACTGATTAATTTCCTGGTTTTCAGAATGAAGGAAAGATAGCAATGTCATTTAGAAACACTGGATGAATTATCTGTATTGTAGAATTAGAAAACACTTTAGAGATAGTCTAATCTGGTAAGAATCCAGTGTTTTAATTAAGCTGAGAAGCAGCCAGGGCTTTGACCAAGGGTGGCAACATCAGTAGGGGGATAGACTATTATGGGAGGGATCTGAGACTCTAAATTCCTGATGGTTTGGTTCCAGGATAAGAAGCAGGTGGGTAGAGGTTTCACAAGCTCTAGGGGCTGTCAGTAGAAAGAAGAAAGGTACTACAAGGCTCTGGACATCTTGGGGATAGGGACCTGGACTGCTTCAAGCAAGGGTAAATATTTCTCCCCTGGGGGGAAAGACCACACATTATCGGGTAGCTCACAGCTAAGCAACAGGCTAGTAATCAGTACCCCAGACTCCTTTAACATGCAGCCCCAGGACGAGTGATGGACTGAGAAGCTGTCTTGTAGACCACGATTTCCTCCTCTTCTTAATTGATTCTTTTGGATATAGGCCAGATTTCCTTGAGAAAACATGGTGCTGAGAACCAAACTTGATATTCCAGAAACAGTTTTGTTGAGTATAGAGACCAGTGGTAGTATGACCTCCATTATTTTGGTAACTTTGCATCTATTATTGTATGATAAGTTTACATTGGCTTTTTCAATCAGCCACATAAACTGTTGATATATATTGACCCAGGAGTAAACCATAATTAGACAGCTCTATACTGGCTAACTCATTATGTCTTTGTACAAATATACATATATATATATATATATATATACACACATATATTTATTTATTTTTACAAATTCTACTGAAACTGCTCTTGCAAGTGTCATTAATGACAAAATTAATCAGCAGACCCAATGTCCTTCCTTCAGTTTTAATGCTTGATGTTCTATTACATTTATAGTGCTGAATTCCTCCTTTCATTTTTTAAAATTAAATTTTATTTTGATCTTTTTAGAGCATAGGCCTATTAGTGGTATTGCTGAGTTAAGAATATTTAAAAGTTAGTAACTTTTTAGGTATAGTTTTAAATTGCTTTCCAGAACAACTGGACGAATTACAGCTCCAATAATAGTTCATTAATATGCATACCCTCTCTTTCTTGATAGCTTCCTTGCTTCTTTTGACATCAAAAGAGTTCTTTGTCTTGGCTTTCCATTTTCCTTAGAAATAACACCTTTTGCTTCTTCCACTTATTTCTTTCTTCTTTTCCCTAAATTCATGTGTCACCCAATACTCTGTCCTCAGCCCTCTTTTTTTTCACTATATTCTCTTTCTTAGAGATCTTAATCTACTCCTGTTATTGCAATGATGAACTTGATGAGAATGACCTAAATCTATATATATCCAGCACTATCTCTTTATTGAGCTCACCCCTTTCTATCTCTCTACTGAGAATCTTCAGCTGGGTATTTTGCTAGCACCTTATGCTCAATATATCTGAAACTGAGAAATTATTTTTTTGGCTCTTAAATGTGTTCCTTCTCATAGTTTCTTTTAATGGTCCTATTCTCACAGTCAATGAAGCTTGAAAAGTCATCTTTGACTCTTGCTTCTTCCTCCCCTTTCTATATCTAATTCATCATTTTTATATCCTTGCCCTGTTCTTACTGATGGGGGCTGTCCGATTCCAACTTCCCTTTCTAGTTTTACATTTTATTACATTTTAAACACATCATAGCCTAATCAAACTGGAAATTATACATTGCACCTCCCATTTCTGAACCTTGTTACAATTTGTTCCCTTTTAGAAAGAATTCCTTAATAATTTCCACCACTTAGAAACTCCAGGTTCTTAGTTTGAGTGTTAGTCCTTCATGAGGCCTTTCTTCAGTCCTCCAAACATTAGAGTATTGTATTTATTTTGTATACAATTATAAGTTTATATGCTATCTCCCTAAATAGAATTACAATTTCTTAGACTATAGGGGCTATTTCATTTTTGTCTTTGTATCTCTTTTACCTAATTCTGTGCATATACACTTAGAAATGAGTATATTTGAGTACTTAGGGGAAGGGCTTCAATGTTAGCCCTGCCTTTGTTTAATTTTCATAAAATCCAAGACTTAAAAGTTTTTGAAAAAAATTTTAGGAAAAGAAGCTTGCTAACTCCTCAAATCAAGAAAGTAAACTGTTTGAAGAAAGTGCCATAAAGAAACCTACACTGCATCAGAAGATCCAGAAGGAACTTTGGGATGTAATTGATTGAACTGAAGGGAATTGAATGTATTTATTCTGAATGTAAACTCTTATGCCAAAGGGGACTGCTCCTTAATTGGCTTTTTTGTCAATGTGCCTAGCAAACATTGGTTTTGCTCTCTCTTTTATTTCCCTCTTATCTCCAACTATTGTAATTTCCTCTTAGAAAGTGCAATATGGTATGCTCCTTTAGCTAGAAGATCTTTAGAGGTATAAGCTGGTTATGTTAAATGATTCATTGGGGAGACTAGTCTCCCAAAGAATCACAGGGGGGATTGTAAAGCATGAATCAAACTCTTTTTGTCTACCAATCAGCAACTTTTAAGTTAATCAATCAGCCCCTACTTAGTATCTTACTAGTCACTAAATATGAGAGTTCACAAGTCACTTGCTATAGTGGTTGACAACTCCAGAGGCCACTGCCCTCCCTCCCCCCCTCCTTGCCCAGGGCAGTGCTAGGAAAATTGAAATATTGCAATTAGTTCCCATAAAGTGAGGAAGGGACAGAAAGTTATGTGTAAAAAGGACTATAAAAAGTCTTGAACTTCCTGTCCAAAGGATTGCTCCTTGAGGCTTCTCCTTTGGAGTCTTCTTTGGAGTCTCTGCATCTTGGATCTTTTCCTTTAGATTTCTTCTTTAGAGGATGGCTCATTGGGGCTTTTGAACTTTGACTTTGACTTGGAGCTTGAACATTTCAGCTGGAGTTTTTGGCTTCAGGACTTCAACTTTTGGCTTTGGAGCTTCTTGGCATCAGGGACTTTCTTATTGGGATCACTGCTACCTTGGTGAGCTTAGTTCAGGAGGGTTTTTCTGCATTGGGACCTTGCCTGGTTTGCTGGTGAGTGACTAGGATTACCACATAGAGATTGGAACTCTTTTGGGGAATGACCTTCATTTCACCAGATCAGCATTTAGGAAAGGCTAGGCAGAGCCATTTGAGCAATTTGGAACCATGTCCAAAGGGACATAATAATGTATATACCTTTTTTGTTGTTATTTATTTATTTAAATCCATTCATTTAACTTATTTATTTATTTAGTTAGTTTAGAATAATTTAGAATTTTTTCCCATGGTTACATGATTCATGTTCTTTCCCTCCCTCTGATTGTTACGGAAAACTATTACTCCATAAGAAATGATGAACAATAAAAAAATACCTTGAAAAAACTTGTATGAAATGATGCAAAATGAAGTGAACAGAATGAAGAGAACATTGTACTTAGTTATAACAATAGTTTACAATAATTAGCTCTCAATGACTTAACCATTATCATGCAAGGATCGAGGATAACTCCAAGGGGTTCATGATGAAAAAAGTTATCCACTGCCATAGAAGGAAATGACAGAATGTGAATGTAAATTGTAGCATTCCATTCTTTATTTGATTTCCCCTGTGAATTTTTCTCTATTGTGACATGTGTTTTGTTTCACAATATGGTGAATATGGAAATATGTATTACATGATAACATATATACAACCTATATTATATTTACCTGCCATATTGGGGAGGAGGTGAGTCAGGAAGGAGGAAGAGAACATGGATTGCAAAGTGTTAGAAAATAATTATTAAAAATTATATTCATGAATGCAGTTTGGTGACTAACTGGATAGAGAGTCTAGCCAGGAAATGGGAGGGGTTCAAATATGGCTTCAGTTACTTCCTAACTGTGTGACCTTGGGCAATACATTTAAGCTCCATTGCCTAGCCTTTACCACTTTTCTGCCTTAAAATCATTACATAGTATCAATTCTAAAATGGAAGGTAATGTTAAAAAATTGTATTGACATGCAATCTGGAAAAAATGAAACATTAACTAAAGTAAAAGAAATTCATACAAACATTGAATCCCAGAACTGGTAGACATCTCAGAAGTTACCTAATCTAAACAGTAACCTAAATATGAATCTCATATACAGTATCTATACCAAGTAATTATTCACCTTATGCTTGAAAATGTCTAGTGAAAGGGAAACCCCTCAGAAGAGTCAATAGTATTTTTTGGACATGTCTGATACATTAGAAATTTTGTCTTCATTGAACCAAAATCTGGCTCTTTGCAACTTTGACCCATTTTTTGTTAGTATTCTTCAGGCCAAACAGAATAAATCTAATCCAGAGGGGTTACAGAACCAAAGAAAAGCCAAAGGATGGAACATTATTTTGTAGAAAACCATTGAGGAGGATAATAACTACATGGAAAGTTAAAAAAATGGCTACATAGAACTCATATCTATTGATCACCTAGTTTGGCCATTGATAGATAGTATGTTACACAATGACTCTGAAATCAAAGGCCTTGAGTTCAAATTTCATCTCTGACATTTATAACTTATGTGACAATGGGTAAGTCACTTAACCACTGCCCTAGGCACCAATTTCTTCATATTTAGGTAGTGGGGATGGACTACTAGATGATCTCTGAGCTCCCATCTTTCTCTATATCTCTGGTATTTTGTTCACCGAACAGGGGAAAAGTGGACCCAGAAGTGTAACAACAACAACAAAAAGTGTATTTATACCTAAAGGAACTAGTGCTAACAATTACTTATTTTTATGGGATTAAGAGTAAAAGATGGAAAAAAAGGCCTTAAAGGGCTTCAACTTTTGAAAATTCTGACAAGGTAAAGACTTTAGCTATGTCTGTGTGGTTTCAACAGGCTAAAATTATTTAATATGAAATTGTTACTTGACCTATGGATAAATCTGAATCTTTGCTTTTCCTACATTGTAAATGAACAAACTCCTTTAAAAGAAGTATTGGACAATAGGAAAAGAAAATGACTTGGGCATTATATCCAGGGTAGCTACACACAGTGGCAGTGACAGGAGGAAGACATACAAAATTGAGAGTAAAAACAACACATGGGGCAACTTTCCAGAAAATTCTTCCAGAAGTGGAGGGTAGCAGCTGCTGCTGCCTGAACTCTGTGCCCAAGACCTTGCTACCCCAATACCCCACCCCATTCACTACACCATCCCCCATATTCTCTTCTATTCCTCCTCCAACTTCCCAACCTGCTCCTGGGCCATTCACTTTCGCCCCACCCCAAATGTGGGCATTTTGACACCTGGTGTACTGAAAGCATTGCTCTCTGGCTATAGAAAATTGTGAAGGGATGTTTTGGGAGTAAAACCCAATGCCCCCAGGAAGAACTAAAATAGGCATATAGAGAATTAGCTTTGAAATATCACCCAGATAAGAATCCAAATGAAGGAGAAAAGTTCAAACAGATTTCTCAAGCTTACAAAGTGCTTTCTGATGCAAAGAAGAGAGGCTTACATAGCAAAGGTGGAGAACAAGATAAAAGATGGTGCTTCTGGTGGTGGCTTTAGTTATCCTATGGATTTAGTTATCAACAATCTTTGATATGTTTTTTGGAGGAGGTGGAAGAATGCAAAGGGTAAAATGAATAGGTTAAAATGTTGTTCATCAGTTGTCCTTGACCTTAGAAGATCTATATAATGGTACAACAAGAAAACTGGCTTTGCAAAAGAATGTAATTTGTGGTAAATGTGAAGGACTGGGTGGTAAGAAAGGAACTGTAGAATGCTGTCCCAGTTGTAGAGGTACTGGAATACAAATGAGAATTCATCAGCTAGAACCTGGAATGGTTCAACAAATTCAATCTGTTTGCATGGAATGCCAAGGGCATGGGGAACAAATCAGCCTTAAAGATAGATATTTATAATGTAAAAGATATAGATATTCATAATGTAAAAGCTATAATGGAAGGAAAATTGTTTCAGAGAGAAAAATTCTGGTGGTTCATATTGACAAAGGCATGAAAGATGGTCAGAAGATAACATTCCATGGTAAGGTGTCCAGGAACCAGGACTTGAGCCAGGAGAGATTATCATTGTTTTGGATCAGAAGGATAATTTATTTACATGTTGGGATGAGGACCTTTTCATATGTATGGCTATCCAGTTGGTTGAAGCATTGTGTGGTTTTCAGAAACCAATATAAACTCTTGATAGTAGAACTATAGTCATTACTTCTCATCCTGGTCAGATTGTCATATCAAATGTGTACTGAATGAGGGCATGCCTATTTATCCTGGATCTTAGGAGAAAGGAATTCTAATAACTGAATTTAAGGTAAATTTCCCAGAGAATGGCTTTCTTTCATCAGATAAACTATCTTTATTGGAAAAGTTACTGCCTGAAAGAAAAGAAGAAGAAATGGATCAGATAGAACTGGTGGACTTTGACCCATTTCAAGAAAGAAGGCACCATTACAATGGGGAAGCTTATGAGGATGCCGAGCATCATTCTAGAGGTGGTTTTCCTTGTCAAATCTCTGGATGGAGGGGGGGAGCAGTGAATACTCTTCATTGTAATGCTGGCTTTTGTATGTAATAGTGAATGAGTGAAGGACTACAGTCATCTTAACACACTCACAACTAGCTTTTGTTTTTGTTGCAATGTTCAGCTATAGTTGTGGTTTAAAAAGTAAATAAAATCAGTAATATAAAATGCTGAATTTGCAATTTGTGATGTTCAGTGTACAAGATAGCTTAACATTGTTAATTATTTCCTTATGGTAAAGAAGCCTCTGAGTATTTTTTTCATGATTTGTACTTTTCCGTTTCAATCTGTATATGCAGTGACTTAGACTGAGGTTTGATACTTGATTGACTAAATGTACACAAGCATTTATAATTGTTAAGCTCTGAAATTAAAATTTTGTACTCAATTCACCATCAGAAAAAAAAGCCACCACCCAATTAACTGATATAGAATACTTTATATTTAAGTTAAGAACTTGTTACCTTCAATCAGGGTTTAAATTTCATTGTGGTTTAGAAAATTCTCCAGCCCAAAAGAAAAATTTTATTCCTGAGAAAACAGGTCTTCAATGGGTTTTAAGCCTTATCACATTTTATCTTCCTAATATATAATGAACTCCTTGGTGCAACACATGTGCCTTCTTTTTCCCAAAGAGTTGAGTTCAAGACCCTCTCCATAGAGGGCATTTGATAAATTGATGTAACTAAAGTGGACTGATTATAAAAGAGTTTTAGTAATTTTGCTAATGATGATGGAGTCAATAATGCTAAATCACATTGGTCTCTGGAAATGAAGAATGCTATATTTATATTTCATGGTGCAGTTCAAGGTGCACTAGGCTAGAAAAAAGGAAACTTTAGTTTAATTCACAGCCCTGCTTTTTACTAGCCATCTCTCTTTGGGCCAATTATTTAACATCTTCTGGCTTCAGCATCTTATCTTTAAAACGAGGAATAGCATTAAATGATTTCTAAGTTCTTCTGGCTAAAAGAATCTTTGTTTCCTGGACATGAAACCATAACTCCATTTGTATTAAGAAACTTTCAGGGCACTTTGGAAACTCGTGTGTTTCAATCATGTGACATGATGCTCTGTTAATCATTCATCATTTGCTTCAAATAATTTTACATTTTAATCATATTGAACTGTCCATGAATAGCAAAAGAATGGCCACTAAAACCAGACAATTACTCTTAATTATCTGAAAACTAATCCCATGCTAAATGCTTACCAATCGTTTATTACTTTTCCTGCAATTAATTTGATTGTTTATCCTCACAGGGAAGAATAATAACTTAAATGATTTGCCAATAAAAGTCAAAGAAAGTATCATGGTAGATGCTCCTAATTAGTGTTCTACTACATTACTTTCCAAAAAATCAATTAACACTGAACCAAGCAGACATGTGTAAGGGCTCTAACCTTTACTGTGGTTTAGGACATCAAACAAGGTGGCAGAAAAACCATGTAGGGGAAGACATTTTTCATAGAGGCAACTTAAATATGCACATATATACATATAGATAGATAGATAGATAGTGATAGAAATAGATATCTAAACCTCTCTTTCTCTCATGAAGATATATGTAATATCTGAGAGAATAAGAATTAAATGTTATAGTACAGTAATCAACTTTATTGAAAATAAGTGCAATGACTCTATTTATCACAGAAATGGGTGGAAGGAATAACATGGATGGCTAAAATCCACAACCAGTTCTCAAAACATCATTCAGTTATTGATTTTAACCACCACTGTTCTATAGACATTTGTCCAATGACTTCTAACAAAAAGTAGATTGATTCAAACTTTCCTTTTTCCTGCTGATACCTTAGTGACAAAGCCACTGAGCAAAAAAAAATGTTTAGCCAGGGAGAGGATGATGAGAAGGAAAAACTCCTGAAAAAACTTTTCTCGTGTAATGGAGCTAATTTCAAGGGTTGAAAATGTAACTAGACTTTCCTGACCATTCTTTAACTTTTAGCAGCAGATGTTCTCTAAATGAAGAGTATATAGTAAATACTATCCCCCAAACCACTAAAACTTGTATGGAAAACCCAATGCACTACTTATGTTTATTCCAGAGAGATCTTTTATAGTATATTATCCACTGGCCAAATCTTAGATAAAGGCTGAAGTCAGAAAACTAAAAACTGCAAATGATGCTCTAGGATGGCTTGCATTGCAACTAAAAAGAATGCTTCTTTAGATTATAAAAATTTGTTTCATCACTACTCTCCTCAGTACCACTATTTAAGGATCAAAGGACTTGGGTACTAATTCAATTAGAGGCTGGATTGCTCTTTCCTGTATAACGAAAAGGATGCATTTTTTTCTGTTTAGGAAAGCAGTTTCCAAAACAGAGGAAGACATGTGTAATCATAGTCAACAATAAGTAACAATAATAATAATTACAGCATTAATCATTATGCTCAATTTGAGCTATTCTTTAGCATTATTTCAGTATTCAGATATCAATAACATTTTGGACTGTGAGGTGGATTATAGCAGAATAAAATAAAGCACCAGAAAACAAAAAGTAGTTAGGTGGCACAGTAGATGGGGAATCAGGATGATCTGGGTTTAAATATGGCCATAGACAGTTCCTAGTTGACCCTGGGCAAGTCACTTCACTCCGTTTCCATCAGTTTCTTCATCTGTATAATGAGTTGGGGAAGAAAATGATAGACTATTTTGGTATCTTTGCCAAGAAAGCACTGAATGGGATCATGAAGAGTCAGAGAGGATTGAAATGACTGAACAACAATAGGGGAAAACAATCAGAATAAATTTGAGATCTAGCTAATCCATAGATCAATTACCACTGAATGAATGACATCTCTATTTCCTACACTTTTATTGGGAATTTTTAAAGAATACACACACACACACACACACACACACACACACACACACATATTTAAATTCTTACTTTCTATCTTGGTAACAATTCTAAGACAAAAGGGCAAGGGTTAAGCAAACAGGGTTAAGTGACTTGCCCAGGGCTATACTACTAGGATATATTTAAAGCCAGATTTGAAACCAAGTCCTTCAAGTTCCAGGCCTGGCTCTGTATTCCCTGGGTTACCAAGCTGCCCCTAAATAATACTTTAAATGAAGGTGGGCTTAATTGCCTTATTTTATCCTCTTGCTTGAGGAGAATTTCCTCTTGCTTGAAGAACAATGAAATTTAATCAGGCTATACATTTGTCATCACTTTATGTTATTTTTGAAAAGTTAATTTGGTTTGGAAACTGTGTCCTTTTTCCTAAATTTTGGGCAACTTGGGTAAGCTGTCACCAAGGTCTCTGGTAGTAACTGGGTTCTAGTGTGAACTTGAAGATTTTTCCCAGAAATGGGAATAACTGAATCAAAGAGATTCCAGCACATGTTTTATTGTTATTTTTTCTCTCATGGAAATAAAGCATTTTAATCAAGCTAATATAATGTTTAATGATTCTCTATAAAAGGTAATCCTCACTTTACAGCAAGATTTAAAACTATGAAAACAACAAACTAAAATTTTATACCTTTCATAGTAAGCCTGATTTATGATGTCTTTTCTTTTAATTTACTCCTACCTTTTTTCCCTATCAGGCCCAGGAAAAACTTAATTCAATTTGACACTCTTTTGGATTAAAGGAACAAGTTTTGATTACCCAAATCTTACTCTATAGACAGAAAATTAAAAAAATATATTAAAAATTTGTCTTAAAACATAAATTTATTGAATTTTCTACATAGATCAAAAATAAAGTAGTTTTTGCCATAATTATTTCAATTTGCTTTCTAGTGATGTATGGTCATCTTTTGAATTATTTTATTTTTCTCATTTTGGAAGGGCTGTCTAAATTATGCAAATGATTTCACAATAATGTAATAATTTCTTCTACTAAATGGAATATCACAGAAAACTCTAACTTTATTGCTTAGGAATATTTTCCTAATAGTAAGTAGTAATTATAATTAAATATCTTCTTTAGAAAAAAGAACAGATTTAAAAAATGTATATTGGTTTTCATTCATATCACTATGGTAATATATGAAATATTTTATTTCCTAAAACTAGCATTAGATACAGTAGTTATATAAATAATCATCTTTTAGAAAGATAACTAAAGCCATAGTATGGCCTTAAAAACTCTATTTCCTATAAATTACACATACTCCAAGTCCAATTTGACTCTAAAATGCAAGTTTACAAGAAATTTTAATTCTCTCAAATATTTTCTCTTTTTCTAAGAAGGAGAGAAACATACTTCTTCCTCTTCAAAAAGAGTATAACATGGGAGTTTAGATAAAGCAGCTTAACAGGATCAATTCTTCTGACATTAACATGTCCTCATTTTTGGAACATTTAATATTTTTAAAGCCATTTTTCCATAGATACAAATCAAGTCAAAATTAAATTAGATTTGATTTCAACATAATAGATCTGAGACAATTCACATGAACAGGTTTTAGACATTGTGGAGGGAAACAGACTGATATGACAATATAAACTAAAAATATTTCCTAAATTTCCCCATAAATATTTATTCAAGGAATGGGGGAAAGAGGGGAAGATTTCTATCCCCACTATATAGCTAAATTGCATTTTTAACTTGACTTGTCCAACAGTGAGAATTTTGAGAACATTGCTTATCTTTTCCATATGCTAAAACTAAGATAACATTTGCCACTTTACTTGCCTCACAGGAGGTTTGTGTTATTAAATGAATTTAATGAGATTAATGAATTTAAGCATCCTGAGATCCTGGGGGTTAAGAGAATTTTGTAAGTACAGAATACTCTTATTAATAATGCATTTTACATAGCCAGGAATATTTACTGAGAGATAAAAAGCATAGTGGGCATAAAGTAGGCTGCTTTGTATCACTAATGATAATCGGTGAACAAGAGTAGAATGAAAGATATCATTCAGTAAGAGGAAGATCATTAAAAGATATAGTCCAGTGTGGAAGTATGATTGAGAAAAAACAGGTATATAGCATAAAAGTTCAATTTATATCCACAGAATTTTAGAAGACCATATTGAGAAAGACTGAAAGTGTATTGGGCATGTCTTCAATGGGAGGTTCTTGATCTAGACAAAGTGGGCGCTACCACCCCCCGGTGGGTGCTGCAGTGATCCAGGATAGCGGTGATGGCCACACTTTTTTTGTATTACATCCTATTCTGAGTTCAATAAATAGTTTCATAATTTCCTTGGGGCTCTAAGTAATATTTTTTCTGGAAAGGGGGCGGTAGGCCAAAAAAGTTTGGGAACCACTAATCTAGAGGGCTAATATGAGTGTATTATCATCCACATCATTAGAAAAAACTCCCATGGTAAAATAAATATCCTGGATCTTTTGTATATGCCAATGAGGTTTTGAGGAAAAGAAAGGGCAACCTAATTTGGAATAAAAAACTATATATTCAATATAGCTTAATAGATTGAAAAAGTCCCCAGAAGTTTATGTTTTTGATCTCTTTTGTCAAGGGAAATGGAAATCCACTTTTCTTACACCAGGTTTAGACTAGTCATTTGAATATTCTTACCTGTGACTAGAGGAATGATTTGCAGTATGTGACATTTATTTCTGGACAATCAGATCAGTGGTACTAGTGTAAATAAACACAGAAGTAAACAAAAACTTTCTTATCTCATTTACCTCTAACTTATCCCCCATGCATTATGACTTTATCAGTACCCTGGCATTCAGCTTTGGAAGGCATCTGACTGCCCAGGTACATATCACATGCTTCTACCTTTCCACTTTCTGTTATCTGCACATGTTGAGAGGTAGAAGAAAAATACAGAATGCCATTGAATTCCCATTGATTTTGGGGAAGGGGAGAGGAGGAGTGGCTCTCATTTCTCATCTGGAAAGCACAGGATCTAGTAAGTGTGGTAAAGGCAGGGGAGAATATTCATTCCAAAAGGAGGATATATTATAGTCACAGAATAGGAACATGACAAGAAATTTGGAATATAAATTCATAGCTACTAAAAAGTGATGCCCAGTATGTCCAGACATGACTTTCCAAATGACAAGAACTGATGTTACTTTGCACTAACCCGAGGACTTCCTCAATATATGCTGCTAATTAATTTTTGCTTTTATGTAGTTTCCTAATATTGATGGAGGGAATTGAACTACTTCAGTTTTTCAACTTGAACAATGTGACCAAGTATGGAAATGCATAGTGTATTAGGAATGATTTATTTTAGAAAAAAATATTTGAAGTTGCAGGATCCTTGCATCTTTTCTCCTCTACCCTCCTGCCCTTCTCAGCTTGAATAAGAGATAAATTGATAGAGTAGGAAAATCTCTGGTTCTTGAGTCAAATAATTTGGATTTGAGTCTTGCTTTTGATGCATACTACTTATGTGACCTTGGGTGAGTCAATTCATGTCATTGGGTTTCTGTAGGATGAAACTAAATAACCTCTGAGGCCCCTTCTAGTGGGGGACCACTGCAAATTATGAATTACAGCTGTTACTTCATGACTTTGGAGAAGTTCCTGGCTTCCCCTCTCTGGACCTCAGTTTCTTTATCAGTAAAAAGGGAAAGCCTTTACTAGATGGCCATTTAATGCCAGTCTTCTTCTACATCTATAATTTGATGAATTAAAATAGAAGGTTGCAAGGAGGAGAGGTTAAATAAGAAGGTGGAAAAGGCAAACTTGGAAGGGAAAGGGCAAACTTAGGGTTTCTCTAATTCAACAAGTATTTAGATTATTCTGTCATCAGCATAGTACTACAAGACAATTGAGAGAACATAAAATATTAAAGATTCTGGGTACCCTCTAGTTGTTAAAAATTTTGTTAGCAAAAAAGATTTGGCCCAGAGAAGTTTAGAATAGAGATAGGAACATGACCTGTGATTTCATTGATGAAGGCAATACCCATTTGAGGAAGTTTCCTCTATTGAGCACACTCTTAGAACAAGATAAGGCCAATTTTTATCAAGGACATACAGGCATGTTCTGCTAAGTGCTATGGGAATTTAGAAAGAGATATATATCTGTGTTGACTGGATAATTTTCCTTGGTTTATGGAAAGTGGTATAACTTAATTTGAGCACTGGATGAGGTGAGAGGGCATTCCACAAAGGGTGAATATTAGAAAAAGCAAATTTTAATTTCAAGGCATATTGACATATAAAATGTTTCGAACTATGTTATTACTTTATCATCTACTGAGTTCTTAATGAATCTAAAGTCATATGGAAATAAAATGATTTAAAATAGTTAGAATGGCTGCAGCTGGAGGCCTTCTACATTTACACTGCTACTTTTATCAAGTTAAATAGTGATGTTAAGACAGCTGCATCTCAATAGATTTTTCTACAGTGACTGACTGAATCACTGAGTAGGAGATGATATTTCTGTGTCAGTCTTCCTGCCAATAAATTAATCTTGATGATCATCGTAACTAGACATGGAAACCAGAGAGGTTGGCAGGTAAGTAACCCAAGTAAGTATACCTCAGCTATTCTGAAAGTGGTTGGGGAAAAAAAAGAGACAGTTAATTTTCTTGAAGATGGTTCTTTCCTCTGAAGTCCTATAGTATTTATTGCTTATATCACTCATTTGGTCTTTAGCCTTTGCTACCTTGTATTATCAATAGTTAGAATACACTACTGGCCTGTCTAGTTGGATTTTAAGATCCTTAAAGAAAAGGACTAAGTCTTATGCTTCAATATATAAATATTTTACTACCCTATACATAATATGTGTACAACACATATTTGTTATTCAACTGGTGATATTTAGATTAGGCAGCAATCACAGAAGAAAGGTTGACTCAACCTCTATTGATAATTTGGTTCTAATCTTATGATGTATTCAACTAAGAACTTGCATACTCACTAGGCAGTCTTATTGAGCCAAAATTAACTTAAATAAACAGTAGGCTCACATTTCCTTAACTGTAAAATGGCAGGATTTGGATAGATAAACTTTAATTCCTTTTTCAGCTTTAATATGATCCTGATTCTGAAGGAGTTAAGGGGGTAAAACATCTAAGGTATAAGAAGAGTAAATATAAATGTCATATTACCAGGCTCATCACTGTTTGGATGTTAATAGCTCTTAATAAGCACCCTTTATTAGGGATGTAAACAAGCAACTGAAAGGGAAATAGAACTGATCAAATGAAGCAGAATCAACTTAATTGACGACTGACAGAATTTACTGTGAGTTTAGAAGAATAAGACTGATCTTGGCTGTTTCTTATTATTCCCCTGCCTACAATCTCACAATAGTAATAAATATACAAATTAAAATAGCCATAGCCCACAATATAATAATAATGATAATGATGACAGCAAATATATAGTGACATGGGATTTGCAAAGCATTTACAAATATTATGATATTTTTGATCTTCACAACTCAAGAGTACTATTATTATTTCATTTTACAGATGAGGAAACAGAGATAGGCTTTTTCACTGGGATTGAATCAACTCATTTGTTAATTGCCACCTGGCCTAAATATTGGCAATTTTCTAACAAACATTTATTGGCATATTATTATAATACTATGTATGTTAGTAAATATTAATATGCTAAGGTGAAAGCTTAGCCATTGCCTTTAAGGATTTTATAACTTAACTAGACAATCCAGTAATACATTGCTATATATTATATATTACTGGCCTGTCACTAATAATAAAAAGTAATGAAGACTAAATTCTAAATGAGTGATATAGACAACAAGTACAATGGGCCTTCAAAAGAAACAGATGTCTCCACAATAGAGGGGTTGTATGTTTAATTAAGAGGAGAAGAGAAGATCAAGTCAATTAGAAATATCCATTTTCTCTGCAATAGCAAATCACTAGGATGATCTCCATCATGACCACACTTTAACCTAAAAACTACTCCATTTTATCTCTTCCATCCAGTTTCAGATTATCCCCTTTCTTTTTTTTTAATTTATTTAGCATATTTTTCCATGGTTACATGATTCATGATTTTTCCCATCACTCTTTCCTCTCCCCTCTCAGAGCTGACAAACAGCTCCATTGGGTTCAACATGTATTATTGTTCAAAACCTATTTCCATGTTATTCATATCTGTAGTAGAGTGATCTTTTAACATCAAAGCCCCAATCATATCCCCATCGCACTATGTGATTGGTCCTATGTTTTTCTTTTGTATTTCTGTTCCCACAGTTCTTCCTCTGAATGTGGATAGTGTTCCTTCTCATAAGCTCCTGTGGATTGTCCTGGGTCATTGCATTGCTGCCAGTTCATTACATTCGATTTTACCATAATGTATTAGTCTCTGTGTACAATGTTCTTCTGGTTTTGCTCCTTTCACTCTGCATCAATTCCTGGAGGTTGTTCTAGTTCACGTGGAATTCCTCCAGTTCATCATTCCTTTCAACACAATAATATTCCATCACCATCAGATACCACGATTTTTTTCAGCCATTCCTCAATCGATGGATACCCCTCATTTTCCAATTTTTTGCCAAGGTTATCTCCTTTCTGAGAGATGCTTCAGCCCATTATCCTAGTTATAACTTAACTGCAACCTAGGTATCCTCAGCAGCAGGTAAATTGGTGCCACTGGAAAAATCTTCCCCCCCTTACTAGGGTACCTAATGACAATAGCAAATGCCCTTCCGAAGATTCTGTGTGAACAAGAGGTCATAATTCTACTTTTCCGTTTGGGTGACTGAGTTATCTAGGATGAGTACCAATGTAAAAATTTTCTTTCCCCACAAAACTACAACTCTTTCAAACTCTCTCATAATGGTCCAGGGCACGACTATCCTTTTAGCCAGTCAGGTTCAAAACCTCAGCATCATCTTAAATGCCTTTCTTTCTCATCCCACATATTCAGTCAGATACCAAATCTTGCCAGCCCTACAACAACAACATCTCTCCCATCTATCCCCTTCTCTCATCTGGATCACTTCAATAGCCTCTGTATTGCCTTCTTTGCCTTAAGTCTCTCCCTTTCCCAAACCATATTCTACATGGACACCAAAGTAATTCTCTTTAAGTGCAGCTAACCATGCCAGCTGTCTAGTCAATAAATATCAGTCTCCATATCAACTGTGAGTTGAATTCTTTCTTGATTTTTTTGTCTCACTTGTGTGTGCTTGTGTATGTGTGGGTGTGGGTGTGTTAGGTAATGAATATAATTATGGGTACAATTAGATAGATAGATAGATAGATAAATTATAAGTAAACAGTGCATGCTTATTTTTTGTATACATATGAGTGAAATATCCAAAAATTTCTGACAATCGCTCTAATCCAGTGATGGGCAAACTGTGGCCCCCTGAAATATTCTGTCCTGCTGTGCAACATTATTCCTAATCTGATGAATACAATGAGTAGGATACAATACAATGAAACTTCAAAAGAGTTGTCTTAGAAACAGACTGACAGATGAGCATTTCCTTTTCTTTGGCCCCCTCTTTAAAATGTTTGCCCATCATTGCATCTAATGAATAGAGGCAATAAGAAAAAATTGTGGGTTTTTTCCTAATTAATACTGGAGATAGAATAAGAAACATTAATGCTTTGTATAATGTTCCAGTGATTATACTTTATTTCCACACAAGTACACACACACACACACACACACACACACACACACACACTTACAACATTAGTTGAGACAGTGTTACAATTGCAGTTAGTTCCATAAGAACAATATCATAAATGAGGCAGCAAGCATACTGGTGCTCAGGGGAGCTGAAACCACTAGGGCTCAAGAACTCAATCAGGAAAAATTAATTAAGCATCTACTATTCACCAGGGACTGGTCTTATCAAAAGAGCTATAAAGACAAAAATGTAACACTCTTTATTTATATCTCCTCATTTCCCACTTGGCTGCACTCATTTTGGACTTCTTTGGTTTCTCCATCATGGTCCTAGTAAACTCATCATTGGGAAATCATGTCATTTTGTAAGATCCAATCAGTATTGTTACTCACACCTCATCAGTACCTGTTGGCCCTTGGATTAGAAGGTGACACCATAAACTTCTCCACTTAAGGAGAAGGAACAGGAGAGACATCCCCTCAAGCATGTTGTTACCTTTCTGTTTATGCTTATTTTGGAACTTGATTTCTCCACTATGTCCTTCCCCTTCCCTACCACTGGATTCCTCTCCTGATTCTCAGCTTTCTATTGCATATTATTTTCCTCCATTTGATTGTAATCTCCTTGAAGATAGGCACTTTCTTTTTCATCTTCATATTCTCAACCCTCCACACATGGACTGGCTTAGTATATATTTAATACATATTTATCATAGGTGTTTAATATATGTTTATTTGACTACTGATTGACATTGCATGAAGAGAGACAAATGTACATTCAAATGCAAAATACATATAAATCCAAATTACATCTTTAGTAATGAGCTGAATGAGGTTACAGTGGAGATTTAGGGACAACACAGAGGTGTTGGGTTATGATGCATCAAGATATTACTGTGAAATACTGTTGGTCTGAGCAACATTATGTGAGATATGCATGTATAAGATATATAGGAAAATATATTCCAACTTGTTATTGACTCTTTGCCAAGAAACCTCAGTCTGCCTTTAATTCTACAGAATTTTCAGGTAGGGTTATAGGCATGCCACCCCCAAATGGAAAAAAGGATATTAAGTGCCCCAGAGAATCACACATATAAATTTTAAAAAGCCAGCATGTGTACTAAAAAGCAGCAAGAGATCACTATGCCTATTATTGCTAATCATATATGCTATTTTATGGAGAGATTTTCCTCGCAGGCATTTATATGATGCTGTATGGGGGCAAATGTATGTTGATAAGAGTCTGTCTATAGCCAACTTCAGGGATTGAAACTATGTGGAGAAAGACTTAGAGGATAACCTTCACAGATTCTAATTGCATATTTAAAATTCAAAGAGAAAATCTGGCCTTTTCTTCTTGGATATGAAGCGTGTGTTGGAGATGAACTAAAAATTACAAGTGAAATGCAATATAGATCCCATACCTGAGCACAATACTGCTAATGTGGAATAGCCCAATTGCCAGTGTTGTAGCAAACTCCTTATTTACTCTACTGATACCCGAGCTAGGACTTAGATTCCCTCTGGATGTAACAGGGTTATCTGAGCATTTCACAAACATAGTATTTAATATGTTTTGACTATTTACAAAACTAAGTGTAAATATTTTCAAGACTCAAGCTTTGCATGCTTCATAATACCTATGTATTTGATTTCAGAAAGATCATCAAAATGGAAAAATGCTATTTATTGTGTATTAGTTTGAGCTCTTCCCCTGACCTATACCAATGACATTATTAGGGTGTGAACTGAATAACAGGAATAAAGTTCCTTTTTTATTCGTGTGATGTCTGACATTTACATAGTGATTTAAGTTTTTTAAAGCACTTTACACAAATCTCATTTGAGAAATATGTGGCTTAACTCTGTTTTGCTTTTTTAAGTTCTAGTCCAGTTATCAACTGTTTATTCATGTGACCTACATAAATTCTTTCAGGAATGTCAGTTGACAATATAGACTCTTCCCATGTCTAAACTGCATGAACAAAAGGTCTGAGCATGCCACATTTCAGATCAATAAAATCTTTTGGTTGTCTACTGACTTCAGGACCAAATATTACTCTGTGTTAACTGGACACTATTAGAATATTCCTTGATAGAATGACCGTGAAAAAGAATGGATGGTAAAAGTTTTGTCCTATAAATCAAGATTCTTTGCTTCTAAATCTAACTTTTTTCATAACTTATGCTTTATGATCTTGGGTAAGTCATTTTATATATCAAAGTCTAAGTTTATTGGTTTTTAAATGAAACGTTCTTTCTGCCTCACAACATTACTGGTAGGAAAATGCAAGGTAAGACATGTAGATTTACTTCAAGGAAGAAAAGAGCTGATAGAAATGCAATGTATCATAATTATTATTTAGTAATTTATAGCATATTCTATTTTTACTAGGTATTTTACAATAAAACACCAGATCGATGATTTATCTTGGAAATTATTGACAACCAGCAGTTGCCAAATTCCACTTCACTGCCAATTATACCAAGGTCAGAATAATTCAATGAGTGATTTGTGATACCATTTGTGATAACTTGAAAACTGGTGAAAAGCAAAAATGGATGGCAGTCAGAATGTAGGCTGAGTTTAAAGAGGACATATCATGAAATAAGGTGTTTTGTTGTTGTTTTTGTTGCTTAGTTGGAGAAGGGGAGAGGGCTTACATATTCAGAGCAGTGGTTTTGAAGGTGGAATTTCTTTTAAAAGGATTTGAAACTCACTAAATATTCACTCTTACAAAATAAGCAATAGGTTTGGAGGGGATTTTATAGCCCATTCTTCCTCAAAGATTTGTCTTTTCTTAACCTGATAATATAGTGAGGAATCAAAGATGGTTGGAAAAGCTAGGAGAAAAATTGACACAGATAAATGGAAGCAGGTCAGTTTAAGGCAGCAAATAAAAATAAGTTGACTGAAGTTGTTTTCAGAATTATCAGTAAGGTATTCTTCTTTACAGACATCATCTATTCTGAAAACACATTTATCAGTATAGTGAGACTCATAGATCATAGACTAAAAGTTAGAAAGGACCTTAGAGGCCATTTTATTCGATTTCCTCATTTTACATATGAGGAAATTGAAACCAGAGAGGCTATATGACTTGCCTGTGCCATAGGCAGTACAAGAACAAGATTTGGAATCCAGGTCCTCCAATTCCAAATTCAAATGCCTTTTCTATTTTTACCACTCTGCTTCACAAAGAAGGAAGCTCAGAACAGAGTACTGGTGGAAGAGATCATAAGTAAGACTGCCATAGGTATACGAGGCAGACTGAGTGTAGTGAAGAAGCAGGGGAAGAAAGCATTTGGTATATGCATGGGTCATGGAAAAATATCCCATGCGTATACATAAAATACATAAAAATATCCCATTGCATTCTATGGATGCAAAAAGATTTATAGTAGCCCTTTTTGATGTACTAGAAAGAAACAAAGCCATACATTGTTTTATATATACTTTTTTTTGTCAAATGATGCCTTGTCTAGTGTGAGGAAAGAGATGAGGGGGAAGGAGATACCTGGGAACTTAAATTTAACAAATAAATAAATAAATAATTTAAATATTGTAGAACTAGAAAGAAAGTGTGAGTACATTGAATGAGAAGATAGATCAACTAATTGTGTTATATGAATATAATGGAAAATAATGATAGCAAAAAACCAATTGTTAAGAAATCATATGAAAGAGGGAAGACATACAAACTAATACAGAGAGGAAGATGCAAAATCAGGATTATCATTCACATGAATTCAAACCTTCACATAATGACTCTAATCACACAAAGGAAAGCAACATTTAAAGACTTTAGATGTCTGACCAAGAGAGTTACCAACTTTGACTTCAGATAGCTGTCAGTGAAGCACGTTCCCAGTCTAACAGAGTGATGAGGAAATAGAGGTGTGGAAAGAGGCATATATTTCAGGTGTTGAGAATGTTTTCATTTATCTCCTGTGAGTGAATTACTTACAGACACCTTACAAGGGAAGATTTTACTCTGGAACTTGGTGGAGGGAGTGGGGATAGGAGTTAGAGTCATCAAGAAATAAAAGGGAAATTTAAAGGATTATCATTTTTTTAAAAGCAGACCTCAGAGGGCACAAGCTGTATATTATGACTTCTAAGTCACTGCTGTTTCCACATTCTCCTAGTTAGTGTGGGCAACTAGCTAACCTACTTTAATAAGGAAGATTAGTAATTAAGCCACAAACATTTCTTAAGCTTCTACTACATGTCAGGCCCTGGAATCAGGAAAAACTTAAAATAATCCCTACTCTCAAGTGCTACAAACATGTATTGATTGATTGAAAGATACAGATATAGATGATAGATTTCTTAATCTCAAATGGAATCATAGAGTTGGAAAAAAGTTAAATGACTGAACAATAAAGTAAAATAAACACAATATAAAGAAAAGGGATTTCTGGATGAAAGAGGAAGATTAGAAGTTGTAGTGATAATGAAAGTCTTTGTGTTGGCAGTGATACTTGAAACAAGTTTTGGAGGAAGCTAGGGATTCTAAAAGACAGAGGTAAGGAATGCATTCCAGGCATGGGGAGCAGGGTATACACAGGCATGAGGACATATATGTGAGGAACAGTATGAAATATAGATTAGTTAGATTGTAGAGTAGATAGAGGGTGATAATGTAATAAACCTATATAAGTTGGCTGGGGTCAGTTTGGGAAAATGAATGGCTTAAAGATAACAAGAGAGCCACCAGATCTTTTAAGAGCAAAGACTTTGTTATTTATGTCTCTAAGAAAAGCATAATGTCTATGACCCATTCCCCTACCACTGTGCATGTCATTAGAATGATTTAGTATATTAAAATTGAGATCTAGAAGAGAAAGAAATTATACGGTATAAAGCTTTCAATATAAAGATGATGAAAATGAGCCTATGAAGTCATAAAGAGATATGAAGTGACTTCAGCCCCCAAACCCATTCACTTCTATTTTTGACTCTTATCTTCTGCCTTAGAAATGAAACTAAGTATTGGTTCAAAGGTCTAGGTAACTGGGGTTAAGGGATTTGCCCAGGGTCACATAGCTAGGATATGTCTAAGGCCAAATTTGAACCCAGGACCTCCTATATCTGGGCCGGGCTCTCTTTTCAGTGATACACCTAGCTTCCCCTACCCCTTTTCCCTTTAGAGATAAGTAGCATAAGTGAGGTCTAAACCCATGGGTTTTTTTTGGCAGCTAATGCCAAAGATGGGACACTCCAACAGTTCTGAAACAAGGGACCATGGCTATGACTATGAGGTCAGTGACATTCAGAATTCTCTTAAAAGATATGATGAGTGTAGAGAAGAGTTTGTTTGCCTCCAATTTCTAATATGTATAATAGGATACAGGGAGGGGTGGGAAATCATGTATGATATTCCTTTCAACCAGAGGGACATTTGCCCATTTCTGTTAATTATCACAGCTGGTCTCAACTCAGAAAAACAGTGGGGAAAGGGAATGGCAATGGAAACTAGCCTGAAAGCCAATGAAAATCAACTCAAATGCCTTTCATAGTATACAAATACATAGAATAAATGGATTTCTTTGACTTCTAAGTTTGTGGATACAGTATGAAAGGAGAAAGTCAAAGGAAAGCACAAAAAACCTTCAAGGTTTCCTTTAGAGGGCTGCAAATCAAGGAGTTTTAAGAGTTGCCCAGATATTTACAAGCTTGCCCTAGATAGCATCTGGTAATCTAAAAATGCTGCTCTAGTGATTTATGGCATACAAGTTGTAACACATTAACAATCACTGGAAATGTATTTAATTTATTCTCAGGAATACACATTTCAGTTATTCACAACAAGCTATTTATAGAGAAATGTGCAACCCTTAAACTAAAGTGAATGCCTCTCTAGTGGGCTTTGAACAGTTATAAGTGTCTAATAAACTGTCACATCTAACTTACTGTACATGTGAATGTAAATGTTCTCTAGCTATTGAATAAGGGATTTATTGTGTAACTAAGTCATTAATTTTGAAACATGCACCAGAATCTACAATAGCTGTTGAACAAGTCTTTTGTGAAGGATATATACTCACCTTTGCTGAATATTTTACTATCAATGACAATATTAATTATTTATTATCAATTTTTCACTCTTATTCATCACACACACACACATACACACATACACACACCCCTCTGCCTTTCAAGATTCTCTGTTATATAACTGTGAATCTGTTGTAAAATCTGACTGTCCCCTTGAAAATATCAGTGGCTGAGAAAGTTCTTCACTCAACTATAGCAAAGGTCTTATCATCCCTCTTTTAGCTCTAGAATTCACCTGGAATGCTAATATATAGAAGTAGACTGGGCTATTCAACTACTGGGACCCATGAATTATTGATCGGTTTGTGAGGAATATATACTCTGTCCTATAGAAACTGAGTTGTGCTGGCTAAAATAGGGCACTGTGGACATGTTTCATTCTATGCAAAATATCCAATATAGGGGAGTGCAGTCAAGATAAGCTGAAACCACTCTGACAATCCTTCTAAATCATGAGTCAAAAACCAACAGCAAGAAAGAGGGAGGGAGCTCTCCAGCTGAACACAACTTGAGAGGTAGACAGAAAAAATTGATTTTCATGGGATAACAGGGAACTGGAAACAAAATTGTATACAAAGAGGTGCTAGCTGACTACTCCATCTCTCCCCTCCCACCCTGGTCCAAACCTGGGCACAGGCCAACTTTAGGATTCCAGGACCTGGTCTACACCAACAATAGAGCACCTCCAATCTACTATTTGATGTCCCAGGTTCTGGCACCAGCCTAAAGTGAGGCTTGGAAATCCATGATGTTGGGCCCTTTCAAACCTGCACTATAGTGAAAACTTAGCTCCAGGGCAAAATAACTCACACTGCTGAGCCTGCAAGCCAGCAGCAGAAGAGACAAAAATAGCAGCTATCAGAATTCCCAGTTCACAGATAAAAAAATGCTGGAAAAAAACAAACAAAAGAAACATCTGAAATTAGAAAATTTCTATGAAGACAAAGAACAAAAATACAGTCAACAGGGGTCTCTGAGAAATGAGCAACCACATACAAAATTTCAAAGAATAATTGAAATTGGACTTAAACACTGGAAGAACTAAAAAAAAATTCAAAAATCAAATAAGAAAGGTAGGAAAAAAATGGAATAAAGAAATGAAAGTAATGCAAAAAGAAAATAACTGCTTAAAAAGCAAAATTGAACAACTGGAAAAAGAGGCAAAAAATCCAATGAAGTAAAGAGTGTCATGAAAAGTAGAATGGACCAAATGGAAAATGATAAATGTTGGAAGCAATGTGGAAAAATTGAGACAGTACTACATTGCTGTTGGAGTTGTGAACTGATCCCAACATTTTGGAGGACAATTTGGAATTATGTCCAATTATGTACAAATAAAAGAATGTACACCTTTTGATCCAGTAATACCAGTACTAGGTCTGTATCCCAAAAAGATTCTTTTAAATGGGAAATGACTTGTTTACACAAAAATATTTACAGCTGTCCTTTGTGTGGTGGCAAAGAATTGGAAACTTAAGGGATGTCCCTCAATTGGGGAATGGCTGAACAAATTGTGGTATATGATGGTGATGGAATACTATCATGCTATAAGGACTGTTGGACATAATGATTTCAGAAAAAGCTGGAAAGATCTACATAAACTGATGTAGAGTGAAATAAGCAGAACCAGAAGAACATTATACATAGTATTTGCAATATTGTGGAACAATCAAATGTGATAAACTTTGCTACTAACAGCAATACAATGATACAGGACAATTCTGAGGAACTTATGAAAAAGAATTCTGTCCAGCTCCAGAAAAAGAACTGTTGGAGTAGAAATGCAGATAAAAAGCATATAATTTATCACTTGCTTATTTGCATATATACTTTGGGGTTCTGGTTCTATAAGATTATTTGCTTACAAAAATAAATAATATGGAAATATGTTTTGACTGATAAAGTCAGGGAAGATAAAGAGAGGGAAGAAGGGAAGGAGACAATATAATCTTATAACTTTGAAAAACTTATGTGGAAATTTATAATTAAAATTTAAAAATTTTAGTAAGATTCAAGAAGTTCTCACTTGTAAACTTTCTGTCCAATTTATCTGTAATAATATATTAACATTTTTGTATTCCTAGATACTACCTAGGACAAGCCTAACTTTTGATTAATCTAGTTAACTACCATCTACCACTTTGACTTTATTTTTTTCTGTCCCTAAGTCATCTATCAAATAGTCAATTATCTGTAAATAATGCAAATCTAAGAGCCAGTCATTCTATTAATCAACAAACTTTTATTGAGCACTTTCTGTCAGATACTGCACTGAGCACTGGGGAGAGATAAAACAAAAGGCACAAAAACAAGTTCCTGTCACCAAGGAATTTATATTATAATAGAGAACATATGCACCACATTCATATATTGTACAAGTCTTCTATCTACATATATACATTGATGAACTAAGAAGGCATATATATGCATGAGAAAGAAAGAGAGAGAGACAGAGAAGAGATGGAGGGAGGAAGAGAGGGAGGAAGATTTATACACAAAATGGAATATAATCAGAGAAAGAAACACATTGATAGAACTAGCTATTTTTAGGAATCCTAGGTAAAATATTTAAAAAACATCAAAATATCTTTTATGTCACAAATATTTTGATCTAGACAGAACATATAAAATACAATCTCCCTATAATTTATTTAAAAGCCCTTTTTTTTGCTTTTGAGACTTAGAAATGACCAAATCAATACATGCTTCTAATTTTTCAATGTATTTTAAATACACCAAAATATTTATTTACAAGAAAACTTCTTTTCCTATAATTCCAAATTTCCTATAGATAACATGGACTAGTAATAAACGTATATCACAAGAAAAAATAAGGGAAGAGAGAAAGATGGAGTAAAAATGTTTGGCGATCACTGCCTTAATAGGATCATAGGATCATAGATTTAGAATGTAAAGGACTTCCTAGATTAATTTCCTAAACCAACTTCTTCATTATATGGATGACAAAACGGAGGCCCAGAGAGGCTAAATCACTTGTTTAAGATAAAGTGGCAGAACCAGGATTAAAACTCTCATTCACCAGTGTACTATTCTCCACATAGTCATTTCATTAATAAGTAGAACATGAAGGGGCAAAATCAAGATTGCTGAATGAAGGGAAGCATTTTCTGCTTAGCTCACCCAGCATACCTCCTCTACAACAAACAAGAAAACACAACAGAATGAATTCTGATCAGGAAAACAAAGAAGGCTTCTATAATCTGGTTTATAACTGCAAAAGAGAAAAATGTTTGGTGGCATTTCTGACCCAGTTTGGTCAATAATTCATATACAGCATTTATGGAATCTTCTATTTGTATATGCTATACAACTGCAAATTCCATTGTGGTGCAGTAGAAAGACTGTTGGAATTGAAATAAGAGCTTGTTTGGAATCCTGCCTTTGCCATTTACTAGGTGTGTGACACTTGATCCAGTTCCTTAAATTCTGTGCCTTAGTTTCTTCATATATAAAATTAAGAAATGGACTTGATGACCCCCAAGGTCCAACTGGACATGTATGATTCTATGAATCAAATCAATCTAGTTGAAAATTTCTAAAAGCAAAAAAATGGGGAATTTCAAAAAGGGCACCATCATATCTAAAAGGGATATGATAGTTCATCATCGATCAGTATGACCATCAGAACTTAGAACCATGGTTGATGAGGAAAGTTATTTTTTTAAAAGAATTATACTATTAAGTGAAAATCAGAATAGACAGTCAGTCTGTGGCTGAAAATTGTACAGGGAGCAAAAGGATCATTAGTATAGATGCTTCTAAAAGAGCCCCAATTCAGTAGCAATAAGAATACTTTGTCCAGTAGCACATGGTCACCCAATGTAAGACTATCTCAGCCATCTCTGGTGAGAAATTTGCCAGAGAGAAGTCACATATTCACTTACAAATTTTCTTTCCTTGAGAGAAGTAAATGATGAAATTATGTAATTGATATTTCAGAGAATCAATTTATAGGGCAAACCAAAATATATATATATATATATAGTAAGACTCCTACTAATAATTCAGTGTCTTAAAAAATAGCACAGCTGATAGGTATACTACCTTGATTCTACTATTATTTGTATTAAGGTTAGATGAGGTAGGGGTATTGTGGTCACGATATTTATGGAAGAAAAATGTAGGCAACTGCCGCCAATTGAATATTTGATTAGAAAAAATATTGTTGCCTTGGGGCTGATTTGAAAGATTGTATTTGAGTAGACCAAGAGTTTAATTGCATTATTTGGGTTCCCCAAGGTATTTTGTATTGTGATTAGTTCTCTATTTCTTTTTTCTTTTTTGTGTGTTGATCATGGAGAGGTGGTCAAGTAAGCATCATGATGTGTCTGTCTGCATGTTTCTCTATGAGATATCTTGAATACTGTGGTTTAGCTTTGTACTTTCCCCAGCAAAAGGTTTTTTTAAAAATAAAATAAAATCTGTAAAGATAAAGTTATTCAAATATATTTCTGACTTCATGTTTACTAAAGTGATGTCTATGAAGCTGTATTTATTAGTATCCTAGAAACCCTCCACAGAAAATATCCCAGCTTGTCATACTTTTTTTGGAATATTGTAGAAGGTATATTTTTCATTTGTCTTCATCACTAATCCAGGATCACATTATGGTGATCAGTGTCTTCAAATTATCTTCCTTATCTAGATATCCTAAAATAGTTTGAAACCCATTGAATCACATTACTCCACTGTGGACCTGTTTATTTCTCAGTTTTGGAGCGAATTTGTCTCTGTACTACACAGCCCCACCACCCCCAAAGGCATGATGTAGAACTCCAGAGTTGCTTTAGTTAACATTTTTCTTTTATTATTATTATTTTGTTAATTTGGAATGATTTTTCCATATGACTATTGATAAATTGGATTTCTTCTCCTCTTTCTTTCTTCTTTGCTTCCTCCTTTTCTTCCTTCATTCCTTCCTTTGTTCCTTCCTTCCTTCTCTTTATATCTTTTGACCCTTTAACAATTGAGGAATAATAGAGCACTCTTCTTAATTTTCACACAGACTTTTCATTTCAGAGGTCTAGGTAGTAACTCTCTGGAGACTGGGAATACAATTTCCATCAATAAACTAAGTATAAATAATTTTACTACGATGAATTAGAATTTTCTGTAAAAACAACAGGGTATTTTTTTTCTGTAAAAACAATAATGTTTTTTTTTTGTCCCTGATATCTATCACTAATATGCAATCAGACAACATTAGATCTGAGAAATTTTTGGAAATTAAGTATTCCAGCTCTTTTCTTTAAATATGGGGAAAATGAAAGGTTCTAAGAATGGAATTGACTTGCATAAGACCAGTGGCTGATAGTCGGAGTGGCAGAACCAGGATTCGAAACCAGATATTTTGACTTTCAGTATAGATTGCTTCTCATCACAACATTCCATTCTAAAGTAGATCATTAAAATTGGATTTACTATCTATAAGACTAGAAACCCAATAAGATAAGAAAATGTTTATCTTTTTTCTTTGCATAAATTATTGATTTGCACTGAATCAATATCAGATTTTTAATCATTGGTAATTCTTCTCTATCATGTTCTCTATGATCACAGGATTGGTCTCCTATTATCGCTAAGCCTTCCTTCCAGGATTTGTGGCAGATTTAGGTACCTGACATATCATTGGCAGATAATAATAAAACTATTAGTCCTTAAAAAAATAGAGTATTCAAATGTTACAGGAAAGCTCAGCAATGGTTACTACCCTCCTTCCAGAGTAGTAATTGGTAAATTGTCATTTCAGAGGATAAGCATTTATTCCAATAATGGGATAGAAAAAAAGAGAATTTATAGTGTTGTACAAGTTTTGATACAACCAGCTGGATTAATGATTTAAGCTTACTGAATTTTAGGCAAAATAACTTAAAAATATGTGCATATGGATACTAAAATCTTAAGATGAAAGGAATTTGACTTATGCAAAAGAAAACCCTTTGTTTTCTAGTAAGGGAGTATTGACTGACTGACATGAAAATCTATATAATTTTTTTAAAATAAAAATTCCAGGGTTTAACTAAGAATTAATCTAGTTTTAAAATAAATCTATCATATCTTTTAAGGTTTACAAAGGATTTTATAAATATCATCTGATTATCTTTACAATAATACTGGGTGGTAGATATTGTTATTTTCTCCATTTTACAAATGTAGAAACTGAAGCAGAGAAAGATTAAATGACTTGCCAGAATCACATAGCTGGTTTAGTGGCAAGATTTAAACTCAGGTCTTCCCTGAGATCAAGTCCAGCATTTTACCCACTGCAACACCTACCTTCCCCCAGATATTTTACTTCTTTACCCTCTTTGACTCTCCTAATGGAAAGTCTCATCATTTACATATAAAAATCAACATTGATTTCCAATATTCTATAAGGAAGGGGGAAAAAAGAAAACAACAGGAAGAATAAACAGAATAATCAAATCAGGCTGCTACAAGAAATATCAATTTCTATAGTATCCTATATGGTCCAGGAGATCATACTTTAACAGTAATATTCCATCTTTACTTCCTAATTTTTCTGAATGCAATTGTGAATTGCCTTTTTCAGTTTCAACTAAGTTTAAGTCACAGCAACAACATCTACTAATGGGTACTTTGGTTATTCAGTGATTAGTCTAATTTAAAATGGGTTCATTACTAAGGAGGTCTTTTTACTGACCATTGGAGACTTTGTGGCCTTAGGTAATTCAATTACACATTGGGTTTTAATTTCCCCATCTGTAAATGTAGGAGCATAGACTATTTGGCCTCTATGATCCCTTCCATTTCTAAATCTATCATCTATGGTCCTATAAAGGATGAGAAAGCACTGTTGGAGAAAAAAATCAAAAGTCATAAATAAGTGAATAAAGGCAGGAATCCAAAGTATTGAGGAGTAAGTGGGAGAAAGGCAGGAGTTCTGATGGAGCTTCCAAAGGTTATGACAGGGTACAGTTCATTCAGGGTCTGACTAACTGGTGTCTACCTTCATGTAGTTACTTCTCTAATAGTAATCCTTCTTAAAATACCCTGCAGTCTTGTTCACTCACCCTTGTCTTCATCTTCAATATGCTTGCTTCACTAACTCCCTTCAAATCTCTCTTAAATTATTTGCACTGCATACTAACAGGTCAATAGACATGATGGCCAGTTCACTTCAATCGTGGACTGTAGCAGTTGTCAGCATGGCATTGCTAACCTTCCAAAATAAATCTGAGCTAATCATTTCAGGACCTTGTAGCACAATGTGCATATTAACTTGATGCATAAATGCTTTGATGAATTCAATTGAAGTCAATTAATTACATTTCCAAGTAAGATGAATACAAAGTGGAGACATTACTAGAGCTGTATGACATGTGATCAGAGTGTGTTTAACCAATATGATAGAGCTTCAGTTTCAGGAGCATTAACAGGTTCTTTGAGCAATTAGGAGATGATGTTTGAACACACAGTTAAATGAACTCTAATTAAAGCAAAATCTCTAAAGGAAGTCTTTAAAAACACTATACTACCTGAAATAGCAGGTCCTACTCCAACTATCTATTTTGCAATAAAATATTAAGCTGCCAATGCACACTCATCCTATTCTGTTCTATTAATATTAGCATAATTCTTCATCCTAAAATAGATTTTCTTTAATCTTTTTTATATAATTTAATCTCCTATTATTCAATAATTGTATCTCCTTTTACTATACCTCCCAGCCCATCAACTAATCTGTCATTGATTCTTGAAGATCCAGTATATAATACTTTGCCTGGAATCTATTTGGCACTTGATAAATGCTTTTTGATTGATTGATTAATTGGGGTACTGGAAACAGCAGTGGAATTGAAATAAGAAGATGTGGGTTCAAATCCTAGTCTTAGACCTTGCATGATATGTGACTTTGACCAAATCACTTCCCTACTTTGACCTTAAGTTTCCTTTTTGGCCAACTGTGGAATTTGGACTTGATTCACTTAGTTAAAAATTAATTCTAACCTTGACTCATTTGTTCCATGAAATTTTGAATTCCCCTCATATTTGTCTCTGCCAGTCCAAATGCTTCTCATCCTTTATGGTTCAATTAGTATCCCACATCCTCCATAAAGCCTTTTCCAACAACCACAGTTCAGGAAGATTTCTCTCTTCCTAAACTTTCACAATAATTCTTGGTTTTACTTCTCATTTTGCCACTTAATTACATTCTGCCTTGTATTGTTGTTATAGGTGAGACTCTAACCTCAGCACACAGTTCAGGTTTCATGTTATCATGAAATGAAGCACTCATGAATCATTGAACAAAGATTTGCTTTGTCCAAATAAACTAGGATTATCAAAGGAATGGTGGCATTTGATTTCTCTGAGTTCCCCCCATTCCCTTATGTTCCCTTCTTCCTGTCTTCACTAACAAACTCATCTGGTCATTATAACACCAGAATACAGCTAGTGATGTGATGATATGAGGCACCAACCAAGTCTGAGAGATATGTTCTACTTGAGGCTGAGATATTTTATGCCCCTTATTAAGGAAGTTGCCTGAAGGAAGCTGGACCAAACCGCTTCCTTGAAAATAATAGGAAGAAGTAAGGGAAGCCTCAGGAAACATTAACATTAGGAAACAGACCCAGAGAGGTAAATGAGTCTTGTACAAGGTCATACAGGTAGCAAGTAGTAGTTAGAATTGAAACTGGGGTATTCTGAGGTCAGATGCAGAACTTTCCTCAGCCTATCATAGTAGTGAGATGGGACACCAGAAATGAAGAATGTTGCGTAGACTGACAAAACCAGTACTCTAATGGCTCGTGTTGCTTAGTATACTTTCTTGGAAAAACTTTGACTTTTTCCTATAGAAGTGAAAAGAGAGTCTTAAAAGTCTAAGGTTCATTTTGAATTTTATTCTGTTTTATGCATCCTGAAGTGGAAAGATCATTAGATTTGACTTCAAAGAAAGTAAGAATTCAAGCTCTTCTAATTATTGCTCTTCTAATTAACTTGGGCAAGCCACTTAATCTTTCTGAGCCTCAATTTCTTCTTATTTAAAATAAAGACCTTGACCCATTCCAGTTATAATTCTATGATGCTATTATCTCAAGATTCACAGCCAAACTATTGCTCCTCATATTTTCCATACCTAGAAACATCTCCTGTCTGAAGGACAAAAGTAAAAATCTTTCCAACTTTGCAAAATCCACCAGAGTTTGTGTACTACATAGGCATGGCCTTCAGTAGTGCAAGTTTATCTTCTTGGGTCCTGGAAAAAAACATGACGAAACTTGTCTTCCTCCTTTTGGGAGAGAGATGGGATACTAGAAGTGAAGAATATGCCATAGACTTACTGAAGAGGTAAGTATTGGCTTTGTGTTTCTTAACATAGTTTCTGTGTTACCAGGAATTGAAAATGGGCTATTAGAATGGCATATCTGAAAACAATTGTGATATAAAAGCAATAAGCATCAATAGAACTTTTTCTTTTAAAGAATCAAAGGTGCTTTGATTCTGTGCCTGGATGAGTCAATGGAATAGGACATTTGTACATACTTTAAGAAAAAAATTCATTTCAACAACAGCAAGAGATTGAAAACCCACTATGTGCATTATAATAGGTGCAGCAGAGAAAAAGACAAATTCTTCTGGGAGATATGACATACATAGAGATAAATATTTGACTTTATTTTCTGAAAATATTTATAACTCAAATGGTAAAGGAAGCAACAAAGGAAAGTCTCCTACTGTGTATTTAATGCTGACAAAAAGGGGAAAATTTCATCCTGTGCTTTAGATAAGGATCCTTGGAAAACTGGCCATAATAAACATCCTTAGGGTATCAGAGACCAAAGGGAAGTAAATTTTAAAAAAGTTTAAAAAAACTGAAAATTATTATCTAAAAACCTCTCAAAATAAAAATAACTTAAGACTGAGAGAAAAGAAATAGGAAATTATTTTTATACAATCATATATCATTCTAATTAGAAAAAAGAAAGGCATCAAACAAACAAATAAAAATGTGTCTGTGCAGCAAGTTCTCTACAGAACAGAGACTTTAAAAGGATATATTAAAAATAAAAAATAAAAAGTTAGAGACACATACACACAACCAAGGATATATATGAAAGAATCCCAGGAATCTGTAAGAATGATGTCAAAAAAAGGCAAAAATCACAGAATTTGCTAAGGCTTCCAAAATATGAGATAAGATGTAGAGTGAGGGTTCTTTTTAAAAGCTATATTTGGAGCAAGAACAAGGAAGAGATGAGTTTGGTGCTTGGAGAAGATGGTATAATATCATTTCCTATTAAAAGATGACAGAGAGAAGGGAGAATTATTAAGCCTTTATTTTACTTTATTCTCAAAAAAAAAGGAGAATTCTATGTAAACTGGAAAATGTAGAATAATAGAAGCATAGATTTTAGATAAAAATAAGAACTCAAGACATTTGGTCTAGTCTGCTGATTTCCGACAATTAAGTTATTATTATTCTTATCTTACAGATGTGATAAATGAAGCCCAAATGTGTCAAGTGACTTAGTAAAGGTTATACACCAAGCAAATGGGAGAAACACATTATAAAGTAGGGAATGGAGCCCAAGAGAGGTGAGGCTATAATAAGACATGCCTAGCTGTTTTAAAAGAATTCCAGTCATCAGTTGCAGGTGAACTATATCCAAGGACACTAAAATAACTTGTAGATCTAATCTTAGATTCACGACAGAGAGTTTAAAAGTACACACAGATAATGAGAGATGTATGAGACAATTGGAAGCAGGCAAAAATTCTTGCATCTTATAGACAGGAAAAGCATAGACTTTGGGTTTGCACAGCAGTAAATTCATTGAGAACATAAAACAAAACAAAACTGGTACAATGGCTAGAGAATTGGCCCTGGGAATCCGAAAGCTGTTTGATGCTTTGCTCTAACACATGCTGGTTATTTAATTCTGGGCAAATCATAACTCAGTGCCCAGGAAACTCTCTAAGACTACAGAATTACTGACCTGTAATTGTCTCTGTGAAATTCCACAGAGACAAAACTCTGTGAAAGGAGTTTCCTTTTTGTGATTTCCTTATATCAATTAAAGAACATGTCCAGGTCTTTGGATTTCAAAACAAAACAACACAAATGAACAAACAGACTTGATGCCAACTTCCCATCAAACTTTAGATATGATTCTTAGACAAAAGGTTTGTGCACATATAGAAAATAAAACAAGTATACCAAGTATCCATCAACAATTCACTAAAAATAAACCAATTAAATTAAACTACTTTACTTTTTTCTTTATTATATTGGCAAACTAGGGAAATATAATAAATGTTTTTTAGTTGTTGTCAGTCATATACTACTCTTTGTGAACCCTTTTTGGGTTTCCTTGAGAGAGATACTGGAGTGGTTTGCCATTTCCTTCTCCAGTTAATTTTTTAGAGATGAGGAAACTTGAAGCAGTTATTTGTCCAAGGGTCACACACTTAAGTTTCTGAAGCCCAATTTGAATTCAAGTTTTCTTGACTCTAGGCCTGGTACTTTATCCATTGTGCCACCTAACTGCTGTAATAAACAGTTTATTTTCATTTTAGAAAATTTTGAAAAAAAGAAAGCCTTTCATGACTTCTTCAAAGACAAAATATAAAGCTGAACTGAGTATGTAGGGAGATAGCAAGGTTCATACTTGTCAAAATACTAATTGAAGGATATCTTCTGAGTGAAGTCAACTTCTTAGCTCATCTCTATGAGGTTTCTGTGAAGGTGGTATTATTGTTTTAATTTCCTCCCAAATGTCTTTGGAAACAAACTTATAGACAATATTCAAATAATGTATGTGATAAAAATTAAAAGGAATTTCCTAATCTTAAATCCTCTATTTGTCTGGAACCACAAATTTCAAATCATCCTTAGACAATCAATTAAAAGAACAGATAATCTAAGGCTGGTTTTTGTTGGCTTTTAATATTATTATTAATGGCCATTAATGTACATTATTAAAAATCTCTATATCTTCTTGGCAGGGAGGGCTTTCTCTACATATTGAACCTTAGCCACAGATATTAAAGAACAGAAGTTGGTGCTGAAGAGTCCAGCCAACTCAAGCAAAACAGATTATACCTTAATAGCAGCATTAGATCAGTGAAGATGCCTTCAGAGATCACATAAATGAAGAACACAGATATGTTGCCCAGTAGAGAGATATCATTCCCCAGGGGTACAATGCCAGTCAAAGAAAAGGGTGATCACATTGCCAAAGGACACAGGCATGTTTGTAGCAAGATATAAGTTCTCCCAACAGTATAAGCTGTAGGCAGAAATATTCTTAATTTAAGTACCCAACATGCATAATTTCTGGTTAATTTCTAGCCTGTACTTATTCAATCATTTACCCTGGTAGGTATTCCTTATGGTGTGCCATCTATATTTGGTGTCAGTCACATAAGAACCCTTCCCCACTGGCAGAGTCATAAGCTGTGAGATGGCATACCACATGTTTGTAATAGGAGGAAGAGAATCTTTCTTGTCAGTTTATTTAAAATATTCTTTGGCTAGATGGTTTTTGTTTTGAATTAATGGGTAATCTGGTTGGGTAGTAAAAATAAAAACAAAAATGGAGGTTTATAATTTATAGTTCTTAGTGAGTGTTGTTGTAGGTAAACTTATAAAAACAGATTTAGGAATTTAGCCAGGCAGGCTGGCAGGAGCTAAAGTTCTAACCTGGAACACAGCAAAGGGCTGAACACAGTGGACTCTCTCTAAGGGTAGTTGGGATTTTGAAGGAGTTGGGGAACCACTGACCTGAGAGCCTGTGGATTTGGGGTATCTCTGAGCAACATCTGGGACATCTCAACTAGCAGGATCAAAGAGAGCAGGTTGAGAATACTGTCTTGTTTGGTGGACAAGCAAGATCAGTCTCCCTGACTCCTCTCAAGAGTTATTTTGTTGGAACCTGTGCTTTTGGAATATACTTGGACTAATACATTTTGAGCTACTGATCAAGACCATCAGATCATCTACGTGAGATTCCATTAGTCCCTTGTGTCCTAGCTGCCTGCATAGTGAAGGGTATGGATTTCCCAGACCTTTAACCTGTAACCCTGAATTGATCCCATAGTGTTTTAGAGTAGTGTGACCTCTCCCACCTCTTTTAATCTTAAGTTAACTATTAAAAAAGTATTTTTTATTCCTAGTGTGTTTTTCCTTGTAGAAGTAAGGTATCCCTGGATGTTTTAGTCTAAGTGGCAGTTGGATCCCAACTGTCATTCACTCTCCTTGTCACAGCCCTTTTGTATCTGGTTAAGATAGTAATACATTTACATCCTTCATCCTTCCTTCATCCCTTTCTCCCCAGAAGAACCCCTGTGTGTGTATTTGTGTTTATTTGCCCACATAGGTGACATATAGACTACATAAAATTGGCGTAGATTTTATAGGGACCCACTAGTATGGGAGTGTCGCAGAAGTTAAAGGCTGATATTTTACACCCAAAGCATCATAGAATATTAGAGTATAATGGAAGGAACCAAAGAGCTAAAAACCTCTCACTTCTCTCAGAGATCACATTTCTTCCTATGTCTTTAGTTCTTAGTTGTAAACAGGTTTATCCAAAATGTATATTGTTATTTTTGACTTCTCATTTGAGCTCTTAGAACATACTTCTAAATATTTACTTGATATCCTATTAGGACGTTACACTCAACATGTCCCTAAGCTCATAATTAACCTTAAGGTCCAAACCTGCCTCTCTTTCTTCTTGCCAGATTTGTCTATGTTTATAGCCTCAACATCTTTCACCTGACCAAGATTGAAAACTCTGTCATCTTTGCCTTTTACTTTTCTCTTACAACCTATGTCTCGACAACAAACTGTCTCATTTTTAACTAACTACATGTCCAATATGAGTCAACGGTGTGGCAGGCTCAGTAGCAAAGTGGGAATTCCGTTTTAGGTTGTATCAATAGAAGTAATGTGAAGGAGATGCCAGAGTGCACTGAAAAGGCAGAATCACCCACTTTGCCATGTGATATTTGTTTGATTTGGGGTATATCACACATCTTCTTTGGTCCTCAATTTCTTCATCTATTATATGAATGACATTGTACTAGATGGCCTCCAAAGTCTTTTACAGCTCTAGATGTATGATCTATAATCTACACAAGGGATTAGTGCTTTATCCTGGTCAAATTCCAAATGAAATATTATGTCAGCTTCTGGATACCACATTTTAAGAGAGAACTTTAAAATATTTTAAATATTTAGTGGTTTAAATTTAAATACTTAAGTGGTACCATAAGTGGTATAGTAGATAAAGTGCTATGTGTAGAGTCAGGAAGATATTAGTTCAAATCTGGCTTCAATCACTTACTAGCTAGGTGATCTAAGTAAGCTACTTATCCTCTGAATGCCTCTATTACCTCAGTTTTACAATGATGATAATAACAGTATCTATCTTGCAAGATTAGATAGGATATTTGTATAGCACTTAGCACAGTGCCTGGCAAATAATAGGAATTACATAAATGCTTATTCCTTTTACTCTTTATCCCCTCTTAGCTAGATTATCAGAATAGCCCCCAATTTGCTCTCTTTGTTTGAAGTTTTTTTTCACATTTCCTGAAAAAGGGATGGTGATGAACCCAAGAAACAGTGAAACATACATTTCTGCCCATGATAATGGGAAAACATATTTTACTTAACTATGCACATTCATTAGAAGGGTTCCACCTACAAAAGATAGTATTTGCATCCTGAAGAAAAATAAATACATGTTAACTGAAAAAAAATCAAATCCTTTTCCCATTTTGGTCTATCTGTCACATAGCTACTGAAATAATTTTTCCAAAGTGCAGATATTACCAAGTCACAAGTCACCCCCTTACTCAATAAACTCTGATGGCTCCCTAATGCCTCCAGAATGAAATATAAACTCCTCTCTTTAGCTTGTAAACTTCTTCACAACGTGGGTCCAATCTGTCTTTCTAGTCTCAAATATAACTCATTTTATTACAATATGTGAACCAAACTGCTCTTCTTATAGTTCCTTGGATGTTATCTGTCTCATCTCCATGCCTTTCCATTGGCCATCTCTCAGAAAGTATTCCTTTATGGTCTTTGCCTTATAAAACTAACCTTTCCTTCACAGCACTGCTTATGTACCATCTTCTATAGAAAGCCTTTTCTGAATGCTAACCCTTCTCCCACAACTAATGGTGTCCTCTCTCCCTAACCAGTGAGTAGTTAATTACTTTGTATTTATTATTTTTATATTTATTGTATCTCTATCTCTATCTTCATCTTCCCCATTAGAATAGAAACTCTTTGAGATTAAGGATTGTTTCACTGACTGTATTTGTATCCCTCATGCCTAGCAAAGTGTCTGACACATAGCAGTAGGTGATTAACAAATGCTTTTGGCTTGATTGATAAAACAGAGTGAAGACCTGAGAACTGGCTAATTTCTGAAAATAACAAAAGTGATATCTGAAAACTCCTTTAGGAGAGGAATATTTTAAGAAGCATAGAATGTTTCACCTGCAGAAAAGAAAATACATGAGACATATTAGATGTCTTCATGTATTTGAAAAAAGGTCATGTGGAAGGAAGATTTATCTTGCCCAATGTATGTACAGAGGAGAAAAGCAAGAAATATTTTTTCTCCTTAAGATAAAGGAGTCTGGGGACTTTAAAAAAATTGACATTGGCCAAAAATAGAATGAGTAGCATTACAAAGTAATGAGCTCCTCATAATTAACAATGGTCAAGCAGAAACCACGTATTCCTTATAATCCTAAAATATATAATTTTCATTATTTTTGACACTCAAGATCACAAATCTGATGCACTACAAGATTCTGAATTTTCTTTTGAAGCATAAAGTAATCATTGTATTCTGTCCTGTTTGATAGTTGTGTGAAATCTATTCTAGTTCCTTGATAATTGACCATCTATGAATTTATATGTGGTAACTTTCTAGTAACCAGAATATTTTATAAACCAGACAGCCCACTTCCAGACAATTTCAGTTAATGGTATATTATGTGCAAAGATGATGTTCTAAATGGTAAGTACTGTCTGAGTATGCATGGGTGTGGTTAAAATCACTTTACAGAGTCTATCGATAATTGTTATTTTGCCTTGTGTTGTGGTCAGACGGAAGTTAACCTTGAAAAAAGATTCCTGAATCCTGCCCAATAGTGTGGTTTGTGTACTTCTTTTATTTCCCATGGGCCTACTGTTATCCCACAGAGATGCATGGGGGATAAAACTGGAATTAGATAGTTTGGAGAGGAAACTCTTGAAGGGTGATTTAATCTTCAACTGTTTAAAGTTATTATCTAAGAGACTAAGAGAGAACATAGATTTAATCCAGGATAAAATGGATTTATATTAGTCAACTTTGCAGATCTTTTGGCCCAAAGGGAGAAGTTATTTTTACAAGAAGTTTATATTGTGAATATCCTGAGGTCTATGATTCTGAGGATAGAAACTTAGAGAGTTAATTGAAGCAAGGCAATCTGGAACTGAGAGTTCAGATCAATGGGAAAGTACAGCTGGCATAAGTGGCAATCATCAGGCTCTGGCAGCAACTAAGATCTGGGGCATGCCTCTAGAAGGGATAAGAAATATGGTCCAAGCAGGGATGTGGTCAGTATTAGAGAATTTGGGGCAATAGGAGTCAGAGGTCTAATCTCTAGAAGATTGGGTTTGAGGATGAGGAAAATCTAGGATGATTAAATATAAAACTGAAACCCAGCTATAGGTACCCAAGTTCTTAATGTCAGAAGTGGATGAACAGCAAGACCAACCAGTTTTTAAGTTACTGACACAAGGTTCCTTATATCTCCTCTGCCTAGAGCCATGATTAGTGTCAGAGTAAGAGAAAGAGCTAAGTTTATAAGTGGGTATTAAGCAGGTTTAACTGCCTCAGAGGGTCTTGGCAGGAATTTGGGGGCAGGGAGCCAGGCATGTTAATTTTATGGTAACACTGGCTTAGGTTTATAATAATGGCAATTTTCATGCGTATGAAACTTTACAATTAAAAAAAAGTTTTGTGTATATTTCATTTTATCCTCACAAAACCTCTAAGAGATAAGTGGTAGGTTATTGTCCCCATTTTACAGATGAGGGGATTGAGGATCAATTTAAATGACTCATTCCAAGGTAAATTGTTAGCTAGTGTCAAAAATACTTCTCAAAACTTAATCTTTTGATCCTTAGGGAATAGTGTTTTCTCTCTGAAATAGATTCCTTAAGTATAGATAAAAAGGAAGTTACTCAAACACACACACACACACACACACACACACACACACACACACACTTTTATATTCAACCTTACATCTATAGTTTGACTAATCCAGACAAAGATTCTTACATTCTTAAGAGAGTGAATGAAATCAGTAGAAACAAGTAAGTTTGATTTTCCTATTGGAAGATTAGAAATAGTCAAATGTAAGAACAAAAGCTCCAAGGACAGGGTTCATTGTTTAAGTTCATGTCTAGCCAGTCTTCAGTGAAGTAGAAATAGCTCCTGGGGCCTGCCACAAAAGGAATCTTCCTGGCAGTGTGACACAAATTGTATAGAGCTGTTCCTTTACATGCTCCCTCCTTAGTGTTTTCCTAGACTGTGTTCTTTGCAGATCCCCCAAAGCTTTGATTCTATTGTTCCTAGACTTCCTAGTCCCCAGGAGTTCTACCTTTTGAACTGAGGACTACTTCTTGGTTACTCTTGTAAGAAAGTTTGGCACATCCCCAGACCACTTAAAATGTCATTGCCAACATGAGAGATTGTTGTGACGAGACTCTTGGAGTCAGGAGAACTGAATTATGCCATTTTGCTTTGGCTAAAGCATTTTTTCCATTGATTGCATTGCCAAAGTTGTCTAAAACCAAATAACTGAGTCCAATCTCTTTCTTTCCCACATTGAAGTCTAGATTTGATGTATTTATTTTCTTAGAGTAGATTATCCATTATCCTTAATGGATAGAGGTTATCTCACATGCTCAAGCCAAGTGAGTATAAGAAGCAATCATACATTCTTGATCTTCTTTGTTCTGTCCTTTATTCTGATCTAGGTTTGGAGAACAGAATCTCTAACCTGTAATTCAGCTTGCTTGGATCCCAGATTTCCAGGCCAGAGGTTGCAGTGAGCCCCGCAGGGAAACCATGAAAAACAATGATCTGAGACTTTGGACTAGAGCTAAAATCTCATCTTCTCCAAGAAGCCTTTCATTATCCCACTTGATGCTTGTGTCCTCCCTCTAGCAACTCCAATTTAACCATTAAATGTTGTTTCTGCATGTTTTCTTCCTTATTAGACTGCAAACTCCTCAAGGCTGGAGTCAGTTTTTTGTCTTTCCTTATATCCTCAAAATTTAGTACAGTATTGTCACATGGTAGACACTGTATAAATGCTTATTGACTTACTATTAAGTGCTATGTTCTATTAAATGCTATGTATGAACTGAGTTAAAATGTGAGAATAACCTTCTCCAGAGATTGAGAAGTATAGGGAAG
Source organism: Gracilinanus agilis (assembly GCF_016433145.1). NCBI lineage: Eukaryota > Metazoa > Chordata > Mammalia > Didelphimorphia > Didelphidae > Gracilinanus > Gracilinanus agilis. The sequence goes on from NC_058132.1 coordinate 294,843,390, forward strand.
GATTATGCCCATAAACTATTGAGAAGGGAAGTTTGTATGTTTGTACTATACTTTTGAAATAAATATCCTTCTAAAAAGTTAATCTGATGTTAAATGGTTAAATGGAACTGAGGTGTTGGTATCTTGCCACCCCCCACCTCCCCACCATATTGTACTGTCATATCTTTGGAATGGAGCAAGGACTCCTAATTATATTCTTTCTTCTTCCCCCCTCCCCCACCCATCCAACCTTGGTAAGTTCTCTCTGAATGTTAATCATTCCCTGCTCTCCAGCACACTCTCCACACACTCCTAGCAGAACAGAACATACAGTTCACTACAGAAAATGAAAACTGTCCTATTGTCTAGTGGGCCAGCTAATCCTTCTGTAGGAGGTCCTGGAGTTGCAGTTTAGGAGAAATGTCTTTAGTAACAACTGAGCCAAATCAATAAGAAATTCAATAAGTTCCAAGGGAATTTGGGGGCCTTGTGCCAGGAACCTTGTAGAACTAGATTCATTGCCCCCCAAAGCAGAAAAAGCCTCCTAGATTGATTCATCAGATGGACATATGACAATCTACCAATTTAATGAAAATAAATTAAGTCAATAAGTGTTCATTAAGTTCTAATGCAAATAAAATTGTTAATAGACCGTAACCTCATGAAGACTTCCTACAGTTTGGCCAAGGCTATCTTTTGTTATTTCACACATGATGAAACTGGTCAGCTCTAGGGAACAATGGCTCCCTCTTAATCCAGAAACAAATATTTGTGAATGTACCTATATAATCTGCCAACTAATGTTCTAGGCATCAGGTATTTATGGTAGTGACTAGTTCTTCCAGAAACACATGGAAACTTTGATTTACTCTTTCAGTATTCCATTCTTCCAGCCATGTGCTAGAACTTTCAGGGGAAAGACACTATGAGGAAACATAGTACCTTCCTTTGGATTCTGAGCCAGCATTTTCCATGGACTGAATCTGACATAATTAAGAAATATTTTGACAGCAGGTTTATCTGTTCCTATTTGAGGTGAATTAGTCAAGATGGAAGCAGCCACAGACCTATTCAGCATTGCTCTGGTAGAGGGCCTGCTATATGGTAGTTCTTCAGGCATTCTTCATGCCTTCCAGGAAAGGGCAAAGAAGACATGCAGGTTCAATCCATACCTACCATTCAAACCCTTAAAAACAAAGTGATGATATCGAATTTGGTAGCAGGTTGGACGGTCCACCAAAGAGGAGCATAGTTGACCTTACAAGGGCCAAAGGCATTTAAAAATTAGATTCCTGGACATGAGCACCTCAATACAGACTCACAATTTGCAAACATAGTAGAACAATTTGTATCCTATAACTAGTGCTCCATCTGTCCTGATCCTTGAGTTAATAGTTTCTAAACTGTCTTTCAGTGGCAAATTAAGTGGATACCAGCTCTTTAAAAATAATACAGATTTTGTTGTTGATAATTAAGAACGTGTCCCTTTATGTCCACAAATGTTTAAGGACAACATAGATATAAAATGTATGTCCTTCTAATTGAAAACTATGTGAACAAAAGTCTGTGGATACTAGGTCAGAGATTTCTGAAAATATCTCATACAATATTATATTCCTTCTATTTGTTCTAGGAGTTGAAGTTTTTGAATGATTCTGCACAATCCAGATATTTCATCAGACTTGCAAAGTTCATATTGTGTTCTGTACTGTGCTAGTAACTGACATATGCTCTACCCATCTTAATTCACCCTAAACAATATCCTCAGCTGTGGAACTCCTTCAATTCAATTTAATTAGGGATTCCTTTTGAATATGTGATATAGAAACAAGATCAATAACCAGCTTCAAAAATTAAACCATAACCTGACATGTAATTTTCAGTTAATTGCAGATAGAATCATTATTGACTCTGCCAGTTCTTGGAAAAATTTAAAAATGGCTTAAAAGGTGATTAATAGCATAAAGAAAGACATATGTAGATCATAAAAACCTAGCATTTATTTATCATGAACAAGTTGTTACAAACTGACCTCATTTCTTTTGTTAATAGGCGTACTAGACATGTAGACCAAGGGAAAGCATAAACAGAGATCACTCAAATCTTAGAAATTCCTTTGACTAGCTTCATGCTTTTGGGGGCTAGGGTGAAGTAGACAATATACTAATGTGGATTCAAAACTTGTTGAAAGTCTGGACTTCAACAGAAATTTTTTTTATAGTTTAATGTCAACTTAAAAGGATGTCTTTCATGGAGTGGCCCTAGGGCTGGTGCTTAGTTTGTGCTTTTTATCATATTTATTAATTTCTTACAAAAAGCAGAAATTGTACATGTATCCAATTTAGAAATGACAGAAAGCTGGAAGAATGAAGGTATTAGATAAAAGGGTCAGAATAAATAAAACATTCTTGATAGTTTAGAATGTTGGAATTCAATAGAAAGAAATGTGAAATCTTGAACTTGGGCTAAACATCAACCTTGAAAGTAAAAGACTGGAGAGATGTAGAGAGAAAACATCTGAAAAAAGATCAGGCTTTAGTGGAAAGCAAGGTGACACAAGTTAACAATTGGAAACAGTGGCCAGAAATGCTATTTCAACTTCAGACAACATTAAGAAAAGGATTATAACCAAGATATAGGTTCTAATACTTAGCAGAGTGTTTGGATAAGACTAGCACAACAGATTATCAATAAAAGCATATTTTGACTAGAGAGGTAAAAATCCCACTGTACTCTGCCCTGGTCAGACAACATCTGGGGTATTTTGTTTTCCTTTGGGCTCTCCTTTTCAGGAAGGACATTGGTAAGGTGGAGAACACTTAAAAAAAGAATAGTCCGGTTGGTGAAGGACCTTAAGATTATTTGTTAGTTAAAAGAACTGAAAGTGGTTAGCTTAGAGAAGATATGACTTGAATTGGAATGAGGAGACAGGGAATGCCATCTGTTCTCAAGGCAAATCACAGAAGGGGATGCTGAAAAGAACTATGAGCTATTATATAGAAGACCTATTCTGCTTGGCTTCATAGTTGCAAAGAGGTAAGCTGAAGCTTGATGGAAGGAATAACTTTCTAAAAAAATAAGTTATATTAAAGTGGAGTGAGCTTAGGAATTCTCTGTGCACTAGAGATCTTTGAGAAAATGCTGGACACATTTTGTGTATATAATAGATATAATTCCCATTTAAGTTTGACTAAGTGGCCACTGAAGTCCTTTCCAATCTCGTAATCTATTATTTCATTTTTCTGCTTTTTGAAGACTAGTGTCATTGAGTGCAGAAAAGTTCCTCACCAGCAGACTAGCAATTGGTAGTGTATGCTTTGGCCACTATACCTAGGATACAAAATTAGGATACCAAATTGTCATTTTTCCTGGGTGGCTCTCTTCCTTCTGAATTGAAGATGGTAGAGTAAGGAAAAAGGGCACTTTGGATGCCAAGAATTATAAATTTTAGATCACTTATATGCATTAACTTAATTTTTGATCCTCTAAAACTGAGACCCTTCACTGGGAGTGGTGGGTGTACTAATAAAGGACTTAAATCTTATAAATCTTTTTTTTTTTTTATAAAAGCCCTTACCTTCTGTCTTGGAGTCAATATTATGTATTGGTTTTCCAAGGCAGAAGAGTGGTAAGGGCTAGGGAATGGGGGACAAGTGACTTGCCCAGGGTCACACAACTGGGAAGTGGCTGAGTCCAGATTTGAACCTGGGACCTCTCATCTCTAGGTCTGGCTCTCAATCCTACAGAGCTGCCCCCTATAAATCTTAATAGAGGCAGTGAGATGGCATAACGGACAGATTGCTAACCCTGAAGTCAGGAAGACCACAGTTTAACATCTACAAGCTATATAGCTATATGACATTGGCCATGTCATTTAACTTCTATCTGTTGTCAGTTTCCTTATCTATAAAATCATAATTGAACTTATCTTCTAGAGTTGTGAAAATAAAATGACATACTATTTATAAAGCACTTTTAGAAGCTTAAAAGATCTATATGTATTATTACTAAAATTAAATAAAAACAAATAGATTGAATTAAAATAGAAGAATGGTTCATAAAATAAAGGAATTAAATAAGTAGGTTTAAGGCAACAAGAATAGTATTTCCTGAGATTTTGTCATTTTAAACAGAAGAGCTCAGCATGAGCACTTGCAAAAAAGACATTAAGATGACAATTTATGTGCTAACATCAAGCAGAAGAAGAAATTATAGAAATGTTCAAAATTAAATTGATGTAGATATTAATACTCAATAACTTCTATTAAAGGGCCATGTAGTTGCATGGATTGAGAGCCAGTCTCAGAGTTAGGAAAACCTGAGTTCAAATCCATCTTCTGACATAGATTGGTTATATTACCCTAGATAAGTCTCTTAACCTCTTATGTTCCAGGCAATTCTGAGAAAATAAAACAAAATAAATAAACAACAATAAAAAAATGCCGGGCATAGCAATTGCATATCTACATTGAAAAGAATTTCTTCACTGAAAAGTTCCTGTATCAAAGAAATCCCAGATCTGATAAAAAAAATCCATACTAGGTTTGGCATAAAGGAGGGTGACAAAAATGAATGAAAAGGAAAATCTTATTTAAGATTAAAAAATAAAAGACGCAAAAATCTTATATTGCTTCAGGACAAGAATCAAAATACTTAGGTATGGCAAGCGCCAAATGCCATCACACATAAATGAAACTATTATCTGATATAAAATTAAAGGTTACTATTATATGATCCATTTCCAAATCAGCTGTCTCTCATTAGAATATCAGTGGCAAATTAGAAAAATAAGAATGAAAGGATAAGACATGGAACTAATATAGAACCAAATTGCAGGGGGAAAAAAAGGGATAAAATAAGTATTGCCACATATTATTATTTCTAAAGGAAATTTAATTGTTATAATTCAGTCACCACAGGAGAGAAGCCAGAAAATATTTGAGGCATCATATACTGGATCATCTTGTTAAACTGAAAGATATGGTAGCCAATGACATTATTGATTTAGAACAGTGATTCCCAAAGAGGGCACCACTGTCCCCTGGTGGGTGCTGCAGAGATCCAGGGAGAGTGGTGATGGCCACAGGCGCATTTATCTTTCCTGTTAATTGCTATTAAAATTAAAAAAAATTAATTTCCAGAGGGCTAAGTAATATTTTTTTTTCTGGAAAGGGGGCGGTAGGCCAAAAAAGTTTGGGAACCACTGATTTATAACATAATTTCATTGGTTAATTCTTCCAGAAAGAATATGATGAAATATTTTTAATAATGGTACCTAAATAAATGAGATTGAAGTTAAAAAAAATGAAAAGTTTGGTAAAGAAAAAAGTCACCAAGGTTATCTTAAAAGCAATGAGGAATGAAACCGGAAGGAAAAAAATAGTAAAAGATCTGCTAAGCTCTTTAGCGGCTTATATTGAATTATTTTCTTCATCACTGACAATTGATTTATCATGCCCTACTTGAAAATACAGAAATGCCATAAATAGGAAATATAACAAAATCAGTTAGGCCTAACTAAACATATACAAAAAAGATCCATGTTGGAAGTAACAATGACAAAGATGTATGAATAAAGACATATTACTACATGAATATAAAAATTAAAGATTTGAAAAATAGATTGAGAAAATACTAATAACTTTGACTACATTAAAAAGTTTCGCACCAATAAAACTGACGCAACCAATTTAAGAAAGGAATCAAAAAAAGTGTGTGTGGAGGAATTTTTATAGCAAGTGTCTCTGAGAAAGGTCTCATTTCTCAACCAGATAATTGAGTCAAGTTTATAAGAGCACAAAGATTTCCCCAATTGGCAAATGATCAAATGATATGAACAGGCAATTCTCAAATGAAGAAATTAAAATTACCGTTAGTTATATAAAATGCTTCAAATTAATTAGAGAAATACAAATTCAATAACAATCAATTATGACCTTGCACCAATCAGACTGGCTAATAAGAGGAAAATGGGAAATGATAAATTTGGAGGGGATATGGTAAAAATGGGACACTAATATTCTGTTGGTGGAGCTGTAAACTTATACAAACATTCTGGAGAACATTTTGGAAACATGTCCAAAAGACCATAAAACTGCCCATAACCTTTGATCCATGCTGGTATCTCAAAGAAATCAAAGATAGGGGAAAAGGATCTACTTGTACAAAATATTTATAGCAGTCTTTTTGTGGTGGCAAAGAACTGGAAACTGAAGGGATGTCCATCAATAGGGAAATGACTGAACAAGTTATGATATGGTTGAATAAGTTATAATGAAATATTTATTGTGCCTTAAGAAATGATGAACAAAACAATCACTAAAAATCTTTGAAAGAGTTACATGATATGACACAAAGTGAAGTGAGCAGAACCAGGAGAATATTGTACACAACAATAATAATAAAGTACGATGTTCAGTTGTGAATGGATTAGCTATTATCAGCAATACAAAGATCTTAGAGAACTTCAAGGGACTCATGTCAAAAGAAGGCTGTCCATGGCTATAAAATGAACTGACAGAATTTGAAAGTAAATTGAAGCATACTATTCTTCATTTTATTTCCTCCACATATTTCTCTGGTATAAATGATATGCGTCTTCTCTCACAACAGGTTGAACATGGGAATATGAAGATAACATCTGTACAACTTATATTACCTGTCAGCTTGGGGAGCATGGAGGGATGAGGGGAAGTGAAGGACCATGGATTGTAAAATGTCAATTATTAAAAATTAAAAAAAAAACAAGACTATAACTATGTTGTGAAAGAGTGTAACTATGTTGTGATCTTTGCTATTAGAAACAGAATCCAAAATTATAAGTTCAAACCTACATTAAAGTATAAAGTATTGGCTTTCACTAAAGGTTCCTGTACTCATATCTCACATTAAAGTTTTGGCTATTGATACCAACATCAGGACATTAAAGACTATGTAGGCCAAAATACAACATACCTTATTTTGTAAGGAACGATATATATAAATGACAAGCCAACATATAGTGTGCCCATTGCAGACCCTTATGTTTGGAAAAAAGCCTTATTGGTTGCTTAACATCAGGGATATGATATATTTTCTAAGAAATTGGTGTCACTTAGGAAGTATACACAATGACCTCTCTCTAGATTTATCCATCTAACTGCCACATTTATCAACCACAGTTCCCAGTGGTCCTTGTGAGGTTCCACTGTTGAATCCTGCACCTATAATAATATCCTTGTCCTAGTTACAGGTAAATGAGAAAAATCCATAATTCAAGATATCTTGGATTTACACTAACAGTAAGGTCACCAACAGTAGCTGATAAATTGGGAACAATGTAGCATTTACAAAGAAAATGGATTTTGGCATACAATTGTATGCACCAGAATTAGTTCTAGCCTGTCCCCAACAATCTCATTAAGGAAGAATTCTGTGCAACTAAACTGCATTATAGATATAAGTAGTGGATAGGAGGTAAAGATAGCACACCACCACCAAGAAAGGAAATTGCCTTGAGCTAATTCCTTATGTATGACAAGTCATCATAAGCCAAAGTCTTATGCTTCCCTATTCAGTGGTAATTTTTTTTTTTTTTGCTCTTGCACTATGTGGATCCCTTCTGGCTTAAGATTCTTTGCTGAATGAATCGGATGTTTTCACTACTGGATTTTAATATTTGGACTGCTCATTGTTTCTTGGAGCTCCTGTGCATCATGCTTTTTGTTAAGCCCTTTCTTTGAGGTTTCTACTTGTCTGAAAATCATTCACTAGTATCAAACACATAACTGTATCCCACCCAAGACCAAATCACCCTTAAGCATGAGTCAACACGCTGAACCAGAAAATATTAATATTTTATCGGTAAAATTCAGTTTTTGGAAATTTGACTGTAACAGAAATTTTAGGGTTAACCGATGTTGTTGTTCAGTTGAATCTGACACTTTGTGACTCATTTTAAGGTTTTCTTGACAAAGAAACTGGAATGGTTTGTCATTTTCTTTTCCAGTTCAACTTATAGATGAGGAATTGAAGCAAACAGGGTTAAGTGGCTTGCCCAGAGTCTCAGCCAGTAAATATTTGGGGCTCGATTTGAACTCCTAAAGGTGAGTCTTACCGAATCTAAGCCTAGTGGTCTATCCACTTTGCCACCTAGCTGATACTAAAAGAGGCATCATAACTTAGATTCAAATGGAAAGAGAAGACACACTTAAATAGAAAATTTTCACCCTAGATAAATCCTCTTGCCTAAGTCATCAGTTAGTTAGAAACAAGACGTGGTTAATGCTGGTTGTATTCAAAAGAACTGCTACATAGGGTCTATTAAATATCTCCTGTCAAATAAAGGAAGATTTTTTTCTTTTTCAGATTGCTTCCATTTGTTTTTATTCATTTTTGACAGTTTGCTATTTTTAGTAGTAGATAGTAGGGGAAAAATAAAAGAAAAAATTGGGGCATGGAAAAATAAATGGTATCTCTTAGCATTCTCTCATTACTAGACCATCATCTTGTGTTTCCATTTCCTAATTGGTCCTTGCCTTGAGGTAGTAATGGTTTTCAATAGCATTTACTTAAGCAATGGCTTGCTTCTGATCAACAATTCCCATTTAGCAGTACAATAATAGACTCCTGTTTAAATGAGAACAGCAACCAATTATTTTGATCTCTTTGATCATGTTTTATATGATCCTTCTCTGAACTTGTACAATACTTAGTCTATTCCACACAATTTGGCACACAGTTACATAGTGGCTTATGTCTTTCTCTACATCTTACCAAAGGGGAATTGGTCAATGGGAGTGCCTTCCTCTGAACATATGCATGTAGTGTAGGCTTTGTCTTCTACCAAAAGTATAGGTGAGCTAGCCTTTAAAAGTGCTTAATGAGGTGAAAAGAAGGGTCCCTGCTCTTTACAGGTATTTGATGACCATTTCCAATTTGCCAACCAAGGTGAAAAAAATATAAATTTTTGATTAACTGTGATATGGAACTGGGTGTGCATCCTAAATCTAAACTGGCCGTAGAAATTCTATCTGGTTCTGTGTCTCTTCCTCTTTTTCCCTCTCTCTGCCTCTCTCAATTTCTTCCCTTGTTGAATTCAAATAACGAAGCAAAGATTCCCCTAAGCTTTCAGGAGAGAGGAGAGAACTAGCATCAGTGTTTTGCTCTTCCAGTCAAGGGGATGTGAAACCATGAACACATGGTTTTGCTGTTGTTTCTGTCTCTATTGTCTGTTCTTTCCAGTCTTAGGTGAAAGAATACTGAAGAATATGATAGTCTGTTATCCTTGTGAGCTTTGAAAAGTTAGATGAATAAGCTGATATTCTGCCAATGACAGAAAGGCCAAGGTTTGCCAACATCACAGTTTGGGGAAGAGCGAGTGAAAGGTGATATATTTGATGCAGAGCAGTCATGGAACAAAGCATGACGAACATGTTCATTGGTTATACGTGCCACATTCAGAAGTAAACTTAGTGGTGTAAGGGTGAAAAAGGGGTTTACTTTGTAGCAATTGCTTTACATTTAAGCCCACTTTCCTCCCGAACAACTAAGGTGGTATAGGGCAGAGTATACTCAGGTGTCAAAGATATATTTGTACTCCTAAATTTTTCATTTGTTTTTCATTTGGATTGGACAGTATGATTTTATTAGCCAAAGGGGCACCTACTAGCTGCTCTTGAGTGGGCAAATTCAGTTCTTCTTCACCACCACCAGCTTCTGACTCTATAGGATGGTGCTGGTAGAGCATAAAGCACCCTAGATTAGAACAGGGAGGCAAGCCCATGTGGAGACCTTTCCAGTATTTATTCTTTAGGATGATGCGAGGAGGCTGAAAAGTGTGGCCCGGGTGGGCATTTTTGTTGATAGTGATCCTCATGTAGGAGGTGGCAGGTTTCCTCTGACACACTGTCCTCTGCTTCCTCACCACCACAATGCCGTTGAATTGGGACTGGCTAGATATCTGCCATCTTGTAGTTGATCAGCCCTTTATAGAGGATGAGTTTCTGGCCTTAAGGTTCTTGGGCTAGAGGCTGTACAGCCGCTTGTTGAGCTTGATCAGGAAGCTCCAGCTCTTGCTGAGGACCGTCCACTGGAGCTGGGACAACTTGGCTACAACCTCTGTAGATGGAGGCTCCAAGAGATTGGAAAGGGTTCTTCTTGTTATCTGTTCTCAGAAAGCATCCCTTTGTATATTCTAACTGAATATACAAGTTATTATATTATATATTAATATATTATTATATATCTATTACATAAAATATAATTAGTATATTATATGAATATATTATTATATATCTATCACATAAAATATAATTAGTATATTCTATATTAATATACTATTATATATCTATTACCTAAAATATAAGTATTATATATTAATATATTATATACCAATTACATAAAATATAATTATGTTATATATTAATATATTATATTATATCTTTATCACATAAAATATATTTATTGCATATTAACATGTAATAAATATATAATAATATTATATGTATTAACAATTATGTTAATTGGTGAATTGATGCTAGGGTGCTAATAAGTAGAGGCTGATATTGGAGAACTAAGACCAGAATGTTTGTTTGCAAACAGAGCATTTTTTGGCCCACCCAATCCCTTGGAAGTATCCTTAGAACAGTGATTCCCAAAGTGGACACCACCGTCCCCTGGTGGGTGTAGCAGCGATCCAGGGTAGCTGTGATGGCCACAAGTGCATTTATCTTTCCTATTAATTGCTATTAAAATTTAAAAATATTTAATTTCCAGAGGGCTAAGTAATATTTCTTCTGGAAAGGGGGCGGTAGGCCCAAAAAGTTTGGGAACCACTTTTTGGTTTAGAAATTTGAGGGGAACATTTAGCCAGAAGCTCTCTTGGTGGTGCAACTCATCAGTGAGAGGAGAAGCTGGTAAAGAGACCCTGAGAGTCTTTGTGGTTGGTGTGTGTATATCCACACACATATGGATGTTTTCATATATGTGCACATATATGCCTACACATGTGTATGTGAAGTTGGCATAAAACAAATCTCACACTATCCGTCTAGTTAGCTCCTGAACATTGTCTTATAACACCGATGCTCTCCTTCCCCAGATGCCCACCTTAACAGAGAGACTCTGCTCCTCCGGCTCTAATATACAAATTCTCTTCTGTAGCAGGGCCAAAGGCTACCTTCCTGAAGTGGCTATTTGCTTGCCTACATGAAATGAGGTAGTTATCTCCAGGAGTCCGTCATGTAGGGCCTAATGTGGTGCTCTGAGTCTGGCAGCTGCTCGGTGAATATTAATTAAGTGTGATGACCCTGAAGCTGCTTCCTACAGAAGGAAACATGTTTTTTTTAGGAGTGAAAACTCCCAGGGTCACCAAATGCTGAATCCCCGCAGCTTCCAAGAATAGCATATCAGTTTGGCATTGGAGAGAAGGATGCTACAGAAAAGCTTCACAGTTTTTTTTTTTCCCCGACAAGGCTTTTGGCTATGAGTTGCAGGGAGAGGGTGGCTCTGGAACCTTGACCACTAGAATTGTCCTTGAGGAAGTGTCCACTCCCAAATTGTCATCAGATCCAAGAGAGGGTACTCCATGGATGGATGGCATGAAGGGGAAGGTTAGCTGCTCAAAGATGCTGACTTTTTCCAAGAGCCACTTCCCTGGCAGGGCCATTTCCAAAAATAGTGTCCCTATACTAGAAATGCTGAGTCACCAGTAATTAAATGTCATTGCTGACAGCCCTTCTCCAAAAATAACACAGGAGAGCCATGGATTAAAGGGCATTTTTCTTAACCTCAAATGTTTCTTTCAGAGTGCTTATCAAGGAGCTGTCACACTTTTCTCTTATCCTTTTGAGGTACTGTCTCCACCAAAGAGATGGACGGCTTAGTTAAGCCCTATAGAGCCCTGTGCATGAATAAAAAACTAGAGAGCAATCCATAGATGGAGCAAAAGGGCACATTTGTGGCAATGTTTTGTTATGACTGAGAATCAACCTAGATTTTATTTTTTGAAGCCCAGTGCAGCTCCTCTGCAAAGTGATTGGTTTGTGATACTCCCTCAGAGGCTGTTAGAGTGATAAGGCAGCTAAGATAGCTGAGTCACTCACTGATCATGAGGCAGCATTTGGAAAGCCCCTCTACAGAGGCTCCAATTCCAGCTGGCAGAGGTTATGCTTGGCAATCATTCTAATCATCCACTGAGGCATTCAGACAATGCAAGTTTCATAGAAATTGATTAAAATTCGAATCAGAATTTGCTCAAGCTTCCTGGAGGATGATTTCGAAAGGTTGGATTTCCTTAAAGGTTTGTTTTCACCTGCTTTGAAATGGCTCTCTGAGACCCTGCCTTCTCCTTTCTTTTCATTCAGTAACAAAAATTAGTGGATTGGGCTAGATGGCTTCTCAGTCCCTTTGTGGCCTAGATCTAGGATTCTATTATCCTAAGTTTACCTACATGTAACTTCAAAAGCTGCATTTCATTTTAATACCTTCTACATAAGATGTTCTAGTTTTTTTTTTTTAAAATCAAAACACGTCCTGCGGGAAAAAGAAAGAATAAGAATATGTAGGTAAATGAAATGCATTGCTTTCCATTTTCCGCAAATTCCTCCTAGAATTGTGTTTGTTCTCATTCAATATATTTATAGTCTTGAATGTCTCCCAATATAGTTTGAAAATGGTCCCAGTACAATTTTTAATGTATCTATCTTCTTCTCTTTTCTCAGTAGTATATAATTGGCAGTTATTGCTAGATTGGTAACTCATTCACTCAATTATCTTTACAATATCTTACTTCCTCAGACATCCTTACTTTTAGAGATAGGCTATTTTTCAACCATAAAGGTAACAAATTTTCTTTCTAAAGGACCAACTAATAACTAATTTCAGGTTTCAAGGGTGATATTTCCATAATGATTTGGGGAAAATAAATACAACTTTATTTCTACTTTCCATCTACCATTATAAGGACTGTAGAAGACTGGGCTATGGGAGCTTTAATCTCCTGTACCCTTTTGATCTCTGGGTCTAAGGGAGACGGAACAGAGACAGATGTCCCATGGTCCTTGAATTAGCCATTCTCTGCTTCGTAAATCTATATGAAACAAACACACAAAAAGGATAGAGAAAGGAAAATGAAAAGTATCTTCTGTATATTTTAAGATCCTTGAGGACAAAGACTGTATTCTACTTATTTTCCGCCCCATGTAATTTTGGTTAAATCAGGGGTCGGCAACCTTTTTGGTCGTGAGAGCCAAACATTTTTTAAAATGTAATTTCGTGAGAGTCGTACAGTGCTCACAGTGTGCGCTCCTGTAACAGCGCGGGAAAAAATTGACTTTATGGCTCCTGCCAAAAGAGCCATATCTGGCCCTCAAAAGAGCCAGATATGGCTCAAGAGCCATACATTACCGACCTCTGGGTTAAATGATAAATCCTCAAGCTGTATTTAAACAAAATCATGGCTAAAGAGAGTTCTGATTTTTGCATTTGAAAGACAGGATCAAATACTATATTGGTTTGATATTATTACAAGACCACAGAAAGTTTCTTAATCTCTGTGCCTCAATAGTTTCATTTGTAATAAAGAAATTAACTGTTTCTGTTGCACTCTGTCACAGAATGATTAAATGAGATAGTATGGACTTTGTCAACTTTAAAATCATATAGCTATATCTACTGTGGAACTGAGAGGAAGTCTAAGAGAAAATTGCTTAGAAAGTTAATTTCTAGATATCAGAAAATTATTTCTTCAGGCCCTTTATCAAAGAGCATAGTGTGCTCTGATGAACAATCTAAACAAGCAAATGATTAGTCTCTTTTTCTGCCCAAGAATCAGCTAAAAATTGTCACTGGATCTCATAATCTCCCCAAGGTTGGGAACTGGGTTTTCTATTTCTCTGGCATTCTCCAAAGTACTTATACCATAAACTAAGAACAGAATACATGTGTCATACATATTGACCACTGATTATTTTACTATGCAAATTATTTTAAATTAAGTGATCTTAGAATTAAGTGTTGTAGAGAGAATGTCATTCATTATCCTGAATCTCATACTTATGTTGGTATATGGAAAGCTTTGGATGTTTCTTCCAGCCAAATAATCAAGGAAAAAGACTAAGAAGATTATCTATATAAGATCTTTCCCTTTAGCTCTAATGACCTATCATGAGATAGAACAGAGAAAAAAATGGCCAGCTGCATAAATGTCAAGGAACAGCCCCCCTGGTAGTTAAAAGAGAAACATATAAAAGAGTTGCCAATATTTTCAATCCCTAGAATCATGGCAAAGAGCATTGTACTTGCACTCTTTATACAAACCTAGGTTTTTCAATAATGTTCATTAAAACTCTTGATTGCTAATTACATAAAAAATTTAAAGATAATTAAAGAAATAAGCAAATAAATTAAATTTTAAAAAATAGTTTTATCTATAAAGTGGCATAAGAATCCAATTAAATTTGATTCAATCTACTTGGTGTTTTTGTTTGTTTTGATTTTAATCATTAATAATACATACTCACTGTCTCCTAGATTCAGAGCTGTTCATGAAAGGAATTCTATGTTTGGGCTAGATTATCCAATCAGCCAGTCAATCAACATTTATTAACTTCCTATTATGTACCAGACACTGTGCTAAGTGCTAGGAATACAAAAAGAGATAAAGACAGTCCCTGACCTTCAGGAGCTTACAGTCTTAATTGTTTTGGGGGATAACTGTGACAAACCATTGGATTTTTCACTTTTTTTTTAACCTGGATATTTTGCTGATGTAGAAATAAAGGCTACAAGCAGTACACTAAAGAAGGGACTGCCCACTTATAATTATATGTTATAGCTAGCATTAAAACTATTGCCAAACATACTCCAAGTACATGAGTAATAATCCTAGAATAAAACTGAAAATACTTGGATAAGTCTTTCAGATTTCTTCTTTTGAATTTAGTCTTTCTGCATCCTACATGATTTTTTTACACAGTAAACTTCAAAAACAGATGGTTGCAAGAAAGATTGATATCAGGATTCAAAGCTATATCATTTTGTAAAAACTTCCTTCAAATGATACATCAGTCCAGAGACTATAGGCACTCATGTACACTAATGTAACAGGACAACATTTTTTCAGTGTCCATGATTTAATAGAGCATTTCATAAACAAATTATAGGGAAAAAAGAAATAACTCTTCACTTCTACATTTAATTGAAGTTCTTCAGATTTATAAATAATAAAAATATAGGATATAAACAGTTTTTAAGAAAAAGAATAAATTTATATATTATGCAATTAAATATAACCATTATTATATAACTAAAATAGCTTAGTTTATTCTTGTATCATAGCCCATTTTAGTTTAAGAGAAAATTAAATGGACTTCCTAAGGTGAAAGCTAAATAAGGAACATGTATTTCCAAGGAACACATATCTCTAAGGTATTCGTGAAAGAAATGGCCTGGTAGGCAAAACAATCTCCTCTCACAAACGTCTAGCTGCTTTTTTTTTTTTTCATCTTTTTGCCAAAGACAGAAGGAAATGTCTTTTAGCAACAGAGTTATATCAATTTCAAAGATAAGGCTTTCAGAGACAATAATTAACCACAGCTCCTAGCTATCCATTGATCTCAAGGACATTATCCCTTTTCACATCACCCTTTGCCCAAATCATCAGTATTGTAATTGAACTAAAAAGACAAAAAACTCACTCTTTTTCTCCCAGATCTATACAACCACATAATACCCTCAGCACTTCCTGACTTTTTGAAAATCACATGCTAAAGAGAATCCAATCTATTTCCATCCTTGGGCAGAATCACCAGGGCAAATTTTGCTCCCAGACCAGCTTTTGAAAATGTGAAGTTGAAAACTACAACCCGAATAAGGAGGTTATAAGGTTATTCTTGGCACATTTACACTATGTTACCATAAGCTTCCATTCAAACAGTAGCATGTAAAGGGAAATGTTCATAACACTGTATTGGCAAGAATAGGAACATAATAGATCATCTTTTTGAGAATAGCAGAAGGAGAAAACAGATCAACACTCTAACGGGAGCTAAATTACATAGTGGAGTTGTGCTCCAGAGATGTAATTGATTCCACGAGGCTAAAAATGGAACGGAACCGGGAAATTATAATGAGAGTCATTTCATTGCTAAAGAAGAGCCCCTTAACAATGGGAGTACAGCAGAATCCTAGTGTGATCATTACAGGCACATTTCCGCATTCCTGTTGCTAAGATTGAGGACTAGGAAGAATAGCTAGCATCTAAAATTACTCATTTTAACTTGTTGAAATCGTTCACTTTGGTTTCCTCTGGAAAATCATTTTTTCCTCATTATTGGACAGAGAGCTTTGAAAGGCATTCCTGACAAGCAGGAGCCTGGAGAAGTCATCACAAAAGGATTCTGAAATGGGAGGAGGGGAAAGAGGCTTTGCGTACCTGTGGGCATTTGCTCCATTGTCCCCAGTCAGACATGACACACTCATTGGGGCAGAGGAGTGAACACGTCTGGGTTTCTGCGGGAATTTCAGCCTGATTACAGAGGGCACTGTCCACCCTTCCACTTTCACTGTCATCCATGATATTTACACATCTGTCAAATAAAAAAAAATACGTAAAGATTGTCCCACTTTGAAAAATTAAAACTTAAAAAAATGAGAAAATGGAAATATTTCATCTGTTTGCTAAATAGCCTTTATTCGTTTTTAAATTTATTTTTTGAGTTGTTTTTTTGTTAAGTTAAAATTCCCAGTTATCTCTTCCCTTCCCTTCCTTCTCTATACTAGAGATGGTATCACTTTAATGATATATACATATATATTTATATGAAAAATTATGTCTTGCTTGTTTCTATTTATCATTTCGGCTTTGGCAGTGGATATATACAAGTCATTCTTCAAAAAAATATTTCTGTTGCTGTATATAATGTTCTTTTGGTTCTGCTCATTTCACTATTCATAATTTCATGGAGGTCTTTCCATGTTTTCCTAAAATTAAACTACTCATCATTTCTTATAGTGTAGTGGTATTCCATCTTAATCATATGCCACAACCTGGTTTAGCCATTCCCCAGTTGATGAGCATACCTTCAGTTTCTAGTTCTTTGCTACCACCAAGAGCTATTAAAAATATTTTAAAAAAAATTTGTAGTTTAAAAAACCCTTACCTTCTGCCTTAGAATTGCTACTAAGCATCAGTTCTAAGGCAGAAAAGTGGAAAAAGCTAGATAATTGGGGTTAAGTCACTTGCCCAGGGTGACAAAGCAGAAAGTACCTGAGGCTAGATTTAAACCCAGGACCTCTCATCTCCTGGCTTGGCTCTTTATTTCCCTGAGCCATCTAGTTGCTCCTGGTATAAATATTTGAAAACATATAGGTTATTTTCCTTTTCCTGCGATCACCTTAAGAAATAAACCTAATAGTGGTATTTCTTGGCCAAAATGTCTATACAGTTTTATAGCTCTTTGGGGATAATTCCAGATTGCTCCTCAAAATGCTTAGATCAGTTCACAGTTCCACCAACAATGTATTAGCAACTCCATTTTTCCACCTCTTCTCTTAACATTTTTTTTAGACCCTTGTACTTCGGTGTATTGTCTCATAGGTGGAAGATTGGTAAGGGTAGGCAATGGGGGTCAAGTGACTTGCCCAGGGTCACACAGCTGGGAAGTGGCTGAGGCCGGATTTGAACCTAGGACCTCCCGTCTCTAGGCCTGACTCTCACTCCACTGAGCTACCCAGCTGCCCCTTCTCTTAACATTTTGCCACTTTGCCCTTTCATTGTCTCGACCATTCTGATAGGTGTGAGATGATATCTCAATTCTATGTGATCCTTCAGTGCTGTAATAAACATTGTAGGGAGGCAGATCATAAAGATGATCCCAGGCCACAAGGACCTATTTGGAGACATAAAATATACAAAGTTGGGAAGAAAGAACCCTCTCTTTACCTAACAAACAAACTCATATCTATCAATATGCAGCAGTGCCTGGCACATAGTAGGCACTTCATAAATACTCCCTCACTTCACTTCCCCTCTCAGAATTCTCTGGTTCCTCCCCTCCCCCTCCTTTTTTCCCCTTCTGGTACAGAGCTTAACTGGATAGAGTTTTCTTTGCCTGAAGAGGTATGAAGTGTTTCAAAGGGAAAAGCATTGGAGTCATAGAGCTTGGGTTTGAATACTAGTCATCTTTTTACTACCTCTATTGCCTTGGGTAAATTAGGTCACCTCTATGCAGCTCAAATTCCCAATCTCTAAATGAAAGGATTAGCTGATCAAGACCCCTTCCAGCTCTAAATATATGATTTTACTGAACTAATTGTAGTTCTTCCTGAAGATGGCAGCAAGATTGTACAGTGGATAGAGCCCTGGGCTTGAAGACCTGTTCAAATCCTACATAAGATTTTATTCAGTGTAACCCTAGGTAAATCAGTTAAAAAATCAAACAAACAAACAATAACCCTTCTGTCTGTCTCAGTTTCTTCAATTATAAAATGAAGATAATTAAATAACATTTCCTTCTCAAAAGATGGCCATGAGGATAAAATGAAATAATAAATGAATAAAATGAAATAATATTTGTAAAGCATTTTGCAAACATTAAAGTGCTATACATATACATAAACACACATATATACATTATGAAATAGAAAATCCATGACTGCTCCTTCCCTCAAGGTACTCATATTCTAGTGTGGGGGGAGGAGGCACAAAAGAAAGATCAACTCTGAGGCTAATGGGAAAGTGCAAATGTTGCAGCTGGCTTGACGTCAAGGTCCCTGTTACCCTTTGGGTTGCATTTGATGAGGGGTTTGAAGAAAACAGAAGCAGGAAAGGTAGTATGGCATGGAAGACTTTATGACACAGTAGAAGAGTAGATGATAAGGCCTTATGGTTCTCCATTATACCAGAAGGCAGAGAGTCAGTGACTGCCAAGTTGCATTCTTAGAGTCTTAAATTTGTTATCTGGTTGTCACTTTCTTCATTTATCGTGAAAAAAAACTACTTCACTTTACTGTTTTCTAAATAACTTGCTTGTCTTTCTCCAAATGAACTGTATTCATTTCCCAGTTCATGTTATCTCTGCATATCTAATTAATACATTCTTTATTTATTTAAATAACAAATTTCCACATAGTTTTTCTGAAATTATATGATCTAAATTGCCTCCATTCCTTCTTCCCTCCACACTCCCAGAGCTGGCAAACAATTCAATCTGGGTTGTACATGTAATACATACATTCTTTGAAGTGTTTAGGGAATAGCCATATTTTCCTCTCAATGTCATTTCAAACTATTCTCCACTATCCATTTGAACTCAAGTTACAATGTCTCTTTTTATGTTCAGATACATTTGTTAACCTTAAAATTGTTGTTTTAGTCAATATTCCTATTAAGTGGATTTGATCAAAATGTTAAAATTCTGGTTCATATTATTTTTAGTGACCTCCTCAAGGCTAACTATTAAGGCTTAAAACTACATTTTGGAAGTGCCAAGACCTATAAGGGGGAAGACACCTATCCCTTAAAGTCAACAAACCAACATGCTTATAAACAGAAGAATCAACACATTTACAAGCTGCAGTCTTGTAGATGGCCATGAGTCAGTCGATGGTCTCAGATTATGACACATATAGGTCTTAATATGCAGACTTTAGAAGACATTTCAAAAGGAATGCCTGGTAGGGGGGCAGGTGGGTAGTTCAGTGGATTGAGAGCCAGACCTAGAGATGGGAAGTCTTAGTTTCAAATCTGGCCGCAGACACTTCCCAGCTGTGTGACCCTGGGCAAGTCACTTAACTCCCATTGCCTAGCCCTTAACACTCTTCTGCATTAGAGCCAATACACAGTATTGATTCCAAGATGGAAGGTAAGGGTTTAAAAAAAACCAAGGATGCCTAGGTAAGTATCAAGGTATAAACACACATATATATGTGTATTTATATGTGTATTCTCATGCATTTATACATAGAAATATAGTTAAAGTATTTTCTTCAAGAAATGAACACCTGAGCATCACTGGATGAGACTAACTACCTTGTATTTATGAAAAATATTTTTTTCTTAGCCTCTCCCCACGAATTATTCAAGTTTTCACATACCTGACTTTTCTAGTTTGCATTCCTTCTCCACAGCGGAAAGCCCTTAGCTCACTGTTGATTCTGCATGGAGACCAGTGTTCTACAACCCACGAATACTGATTGCACTCACTGTAACACGGGACTGCCTCATGCACCTGTTAGGCAAAGGAAACAAAAATATTACTTCAAGTCATGAAGTTTACAAAGAAACAGCCAGCCAGTCTTGTCCAATACCTGATGAGTGTAACCCTGTGGACCAAACTGGCAAATCAAGTCCCCAAAGTTCAGAGTTATCTTTAACTGCCTTGAATTTACTGACTTGTCTGAAGATGTTTATGTACATGGGAAATCATCTAGGATATTACTGTGTGTCTTTGTAGAAGAGAAAAAAGGACAGTCATTTCCTAGCACCGAAGACAGGAATTTCATTATAATTTCATTTTCTCAAACAGCTCACACAGCATCTATTAGATAGCCCTCATCTCAATTATATGTCATATTGTATCATCCTTATTTTATGATGACGATTGGAATAGATATGTGTATATGTATATCTATCAACCTACATAGACATATTTGTAAAATGTGGAACATTTATTCTTACAGTTAAATTATCCTTATAATGCATAATAAAAGTGTTGTTATTTGCTCTGGAAATTTATTTTTATATATACAGACAATGATCAGTTCTAACATATAAGCATTTAGCCCCCTGGCTAAGAACTTTGCAAGTTTGAGGTGGTTACAGTTTTGTTTTCTGGAGGTGCTCAGAGCATTGCTGAAAGTCTCCCTCCCCACCCCATCCACATCCAATCAGAGAACATCAAAGAAACAATCCCAAAGCTGTTAATAACTGTGCATATGGTTATTTAAAATTTTCTCATTAAAAACAATATTTATTCATTGTACTATTAATACTTAGAAAGTTCTTTCTTATGAATTTGTTTGTGTTTTGCTCTCTTGGAATTGCGTCCAAATTGGTAATCAATTTCATTTCCCTGCATCATTGAGATTGCATTTTTTTAAAAAAAGCAATGTTCTCTGTTGTTCAGTGTGATACATGTCTCCCTGCTGGCCAAAACGAGAAAAAAATCACTTCCTCTCACATATTGCTCTACAGCACAAAGATACCTGTAGAACAGGCATTAAGGCTTCTTACTTAAATAACTAATTGGGGTTTTCTCCTTTCAAATAAGTAATTGAACCCCATTTTATTCCTTCTTTGCCTTTCCAACTTCATAAAATTGTAAATGATGACTCTGCAAGTGTTACCCAAACAGAACCATTACTTGCAACTTTCTGAATGCAGGGGAAAGCACTATGTAATGGAATAATCTGAAAACAAGATTGGAGCATCGTCAGCATGTTAGCTAGAAATCAAATGAGAAAAGGTTATTTGTGGAAGTACACTTTAGGAATCACAAATAATGTCAGAAACTATTTTTAACCATGGAGTTCTATTTGGCTCTCTCACAGAGAGGTATAGAAGGCTGTACAAAACCACAGAGTTAAAAAAAATATGTGAGGGCCAAATGAAAGGAGATGGGGAAATGGAAGTAGAAATGGGTTATGAGGAGAGTAAGGGATTAAGTAATAAAAGAATCACATTTCATGCTGTGAATCCTGAAATGAAGGGAATGAAATGGTCAGAAGCCAGCTTCTATATTAGAATAAGGAGGTGATAACTTGTAACAGAGAAATCTGTCCAAAAAGCGATGAGAAAGCAATAGAGATAAGACAAGGCCCTATAAAAATGAAAACAGACATATCAAATTGAAAGGACACCAATAGCTTTGGTTGTACTGAGGACAGGAGCTCTGAAAATGAATCGTTCATTGGCTTCATAAGGTTTTTCTGTGAACTCTTCACATCAGATACATTAAGTAAAGCTCTTTGTACATTATGGGGCTTATAAAAAAAAGGTATCCACAAAAACACTTTGTATTGATGGGATCAGGAGAGGAAATTGAGGAAGACAATCACTTTTCTACTCCTTGTGGATAAGGTGGACAGCAAATGAATGAAGGTACCTTTGAGACTTATGAAAGAGCTTCTGATACTAACAATACTACCCATAATTGACATTTGTTTCACTTATCAAGCCCAGAGCTCAGGTGAAGGGAATATTATGCTTTAAAATTTACTTCTTCTTGACCAGAATAGAATATAGATATTATTCTGCTCAGTCATTTATTTATTTTTTGTTTGTTTTTGTTCTATATATTCTATCCCTGTTTTTCTGTCTTGGAATGCCTTTTGAAGATTCTTATCATAGGGGGACAAAAAGGGAACAGAGCTAACCACTCATTTCTTAAATCTTGGTATAGTCTTTGATATTATCTTCTCCCTCTCATCATATTCCATCAGTAAATAATTTCTATTATTTCCTCCATACTATTTTGTCCTCCATAATATTTTATCCTCCATAATATCTTGACCCTTCCTATCTATTCCCTTTGTCACTACCATAGAACAGGTCCTCATTATCAGCTAGCTATCTGGATTAATATAATAGTTTCTAACCCAATTTTCTTGCTTTCTCCCATATGCCCAGAATCCATCCTTTAATACACTTTTATAACAATATTTAAAAAGGACAAGAATTTACAGAGTATGAAAATGGAGATTCACTGGGATCTGCACCACTTTACACGAATCCATATTGATGAGTTTCTGAATCCAATTAATTATTTGAGTATAAGTAGGTCTGATCATGTGTTTCTCCTGCTCAAAACTTTTCAGTGATTATCTATATTGGGTTCATACCCAAATAACTTCATATTCAAAGTCTTCTATATCATGGTATCTTATCTTTTCAACATTTCTCACAATTCCTTCCTCTGCATAATCTAGTCAAACTGATTACTTACTTTTCCCACATCAGACCCCATGCATTCCAGCTTTTGATTCTCCATTCCTGGAATCTTCTATTCCCCATATATAAATTTCCCCCCTCTAGAAATTCTTCCCATCATCTAAGGCTGAACATAAATGCCATCTCATCTATTAAACATCTCTTGAGAATACTCTCCAATCCTTGCCTCTCCCTGGAATGATATTTCCTGTTATGATATTAATTAGTACTGATATGTATTTAGGGGCAGCAATAGCGAATGGGTCTGTGATTTATACAGTATGAGGTAATCCAAGAAGAGGAAACAATCTCTGTCAATGCAGGTTGGTACCTACTCTGCAATTTATAACCATCAAGATTTGTGTGGCAGTAAAGAATGGTTAAGTGACTTGAGTAGGATTGCCCAACCATAGCATGTGCCATAGATAAGATTAGAATCAAATCTTTCTTTTTTCTGAGGCCATCTTTCCAGCCACTATGCCATCTTGTATTTTCTTTTTTTATTAATAGAATTAATCCACAAGTGCCCTAGCCTCTCTCCACCCTCTCCACATCACAGAAAGCATCATCTGGTAAACAGAAATGTTCATACAAATTAGGTCCTTATTGTTTCTACTGGTCAGTTCACTCTGGAAGTAATATTCCCATTTTTTCCAGTATTAATTCTGTAGCTGTTTATTCTAATGTTCTCTTGGCTTTATACATTTTGCTGTTTACTATTTCATGTAGCTCTTTCCAATTAAAAAATCATTATCATACACCATATTTTCTTTAGCCATTCCTCCAATTGATGGACATCCCTTCAATTTCTAGTTCTTTGCTACCACAAAAAGAGCTGCTATAATATTTTGGAATGTATAGAGTTTTTTCTCTTTTTCTCTAATCTTGTTGGGAAACAGACTAAGTAATGGTATTGTTGGGTCTCAATCTATATTTCAAGTTATACATTTACTGTATCTTATTTTTTCTTCAATTCATTTACATATGATCCTTACCCCACAATTAAACTTTCAATTCCACAGAATCAGGTAACATATCTTATATGAATTCTATGTGCCTTATTTTTGTTGTTCTTCAGTTATTTCTGTTGTGCTTGACTATTCCTGACCCTATTTGGGATTCATTTGACAAATATACTGGAGTAGTCTGCTATTTTCTTCTCTAACTCATTTTACAATTTGAGAAACCAACGCAAACATGGTTAAGTGACTTGTCCAGGATCACACAGCTAGTAAGTGTCAAAAGCAAAATTTGAACTCAGGTCTTCCTGACTCTGGGCCCAGCACTTTATCCACTGTGCCAACTAGCTGCCCTCTCCTTTATCTCCTAACATAGTACTCTGCCTGAAATAGGTGCCAAATATATTTTTCTTAAATTGAAACAGTGGCTCTCAAAGAGGACTTGAAACCAATTACTAAAAGGAGGGAAGATGGCTAGACCTTCCAATTTAATTTCCCAGAGAGAATAAATCATTAGTGTGTAATTTTTTTCTAGGGAATTATTTACACAGCATAAAGAAATTTGAGAAAAAAATTTTCTTTCCATATTAACATTTAGGTAGAATAAACACACATATAAAACACAGTCCTCAAGAGTAGATGCTTGATTATTTGGCTGTGGAAATGAGAGCCTCTATCACAGTAGAGATGCAGGTCAGAAAGAAAGCTAGTCTTCCTCCTAACTCTGGTTGTGCTGGGATGAATCTTGCCCATAGGATGAGCAACCAGCACAACGGGAACAAAGCCAATAGGGTATTCAAGGATAAAAATTAACTACCCCGATGCCCAATTTCCTCTAGTGTCAGTCCTTTAAGCTCTGGCTATTTCACATTGCTATTTAGCTCATGGTTATTATAGTTTTAAAATGGGTTTGTGTTAAAGCCTGGACTTTATCAGAGAACCATTTGAAATGTTCTGAAGGAGAGAAATGAACCATAGGAAAGTTAACTGAAAATCATTTTTTAAATGGTACAAATTAGGAAGAAAATAACAGGGCTTAATAGGGCCATAGATGTTTAAGAACACAGCTTCAAGATTAGAGTACTATGACAGAGGTAACATTTCATCCTACTCGTAATGGGTCCTTTTCATTACTCCTTCATTTAGGAATATGTTTTTGTAATTTTGCCAGTGCAAAAGTCATACCATAAACTCATTCATTCATTTACTCAATTAATATTTATTGAATAAAATCTCCTTCACTGGAATTGGTCAAACGAAAGAAGTAGTTTCCCAGTAAGTCCTAATATATATTACATTTGGACTGGGTTCTTTCTACACATACTTAGTGATCATAAAGTCTTAAGAAAGCAATGTCTACTCATATTAAGGTGATAAAACATACTAATGATATAAAACCATGGTCCAGAAAACCCAAGAGCAGACTGGAAAGTAAGCACCTGGGAATTCCCTTAGCAATTTATCTTCCCTTTTCAGATTTTTGGCACTGGTACAGAGTTAGGTGAAGATAGTCAGAATAAGGACTGCGGGATTTGAAGTTGGAAGAGAACTAACTGATTTCAATCCCTTCATTTTACAGATCAGGAAACTGAGTCAAAGAAATATTAAGTGACTTGTGCAAGGTCACAGAAGTAACTAAAGAAGAATCCTAATGCTCTTCCTACATTCATTTAGAACTAAGTGTTTATATATCACCCTTAAACAGTTTTGTGAGGTCTGAAGACTTAAGAGAAGTCCATTTGAATGCTTATGGAGAGGTACAAATCTCGCTGGACTGGTCATTGATGCTAGTTCCTCCCTTTACTCCTCAGATTGGATAATATTAGGAATGGGTCCTGGCTATGAACACGTTGGTACTTCTGTTCCAAAAACCTGAGCACAGGATTTCAGTGGTGTCTAATGAGAGACAGATGCAGGTATTCTCCAATATTGATACCACCTGTCTTACTTCCCATTTTCCTTCTCTACTCAACAGTCTTCTGTACTTTTATGCAAACCACACTATTGAAAATCGTGTTAGCTATTTGTGTCAACCTCCTGGGAACTATCCCCTATTTATAAAGTTAGAAATGGGAACTAGACATTAAATGGACCTTGATTTGTTTCCCTGGTTCTGAAGCAATAGGCAATCTCTATTTAAAAAAAATCCAAGGCTATTATAAGGAGCTTTCCTGGTTGTGGAGGTAATAGACACCAGACACATCTCCCATTATATAGAGGACATGATTGAATGTTTGGCAAAAATAAGTGTTTTAAGCGTGAAACCAGTCTCTGGCTACTGCCTTAACCACTCCCTTGCTCTTCTTATTGTGGCCAATAGACCTGAATCTCTTGTCACCATCCTTTTTGGTAGCTAAAATCTCCTCCAGATCTCTACCGGTGACTGAAAGTCACCCTTATCTTTTCATTTGTTTCTTTTTACTTATTTTTTTCCATATTGCACAGTAATACAATTTTTAATACAATTTTTCTGACATTTTGCAATCCATATTCTCTCTTTCACTCTTCTCTCTTCTGCAAGAAAGCAGGTAATAGGATATATGTTGTACATGTTATTATACAATTCATATTTCCATAGCCATCATCTGAAAAAAGACATATATTGCTTACACTAGAGAAAAATTCATGGAGGAAATAAAGTGAAGAATAGCATGGTTCAATATATGTTTAGACTTCATCTATTCCTTTTATGATGGTGGTTATCTTTGTTTGTCAGAATAAGTCCTTTAGAGTTGTCCTTTATCCTTGCCTTATTGATAATTAAATTATTCACACTAACATTAACATTTAAGTTGATCATCGCACACTCCTGTTATTGTGTACAATCTCCTGGTTCTGCTTACTTCCATTTTCATCACTGCATATCAGATCTTTCCAGGTTTCTTTTGTTTGTTTTTATGTGATCACAGCCTTATCTTTTACCCTAAGCCACTTTTCCTTCCTCTTTTTTCTCCCATGCCTGCATTCTTAGGTGGCACAAGTTAAGCTTTCGCTTGTTCTTACATGAGTTAAAATGTGCCACAATGAAGGCCTGATGATTTGTTCATTACTAGACTGTCTGCCTCACTGAAAGCACAAAGGGACTCAGAGTTGTCATTCACAGAGAACAAAATCTAAGATAAGAATTGGAAATAAAACTCACATATTTATATAGGAATAGACAAAGTATGGATAGTCAGTAAGTTAAACTACAGATTCTGATGCAAGGAAGTAAATTTGACCTCATGGATATTATTAAGTCTTGGTGGATAGGGCTTTTGCCTGGAAAATGGCTCTGGAAAGATATACTGGATGCAGTAAGAACAGATTCAATTTAAAAAGGAAAGGCAGAGTAACATTAAATGTTTAAAAAGATATACTCATGAGAAAATCCATGACCTAATTGGCAGAGACTGATAAAGAATATCCAAGTGAGAACAAGGTAGAAAATGAAGGAAGAAAAAAAAAGGGATATTATGGATGTACTACCGGCTCCCTGGGTTAGAGGCAGAAAGAGAGGAAGCATTCAGAAAACCAGGCCATAGGTTTTAGAGAGTCATGATGAGGGAAAGATAAGCTGGTACAGTGAATGGGGTGATTTTTTTTTTGAGTCAGGAAACCTAAATTTGAATCTATGTTCATCCCTTTACTACCTTTCGGCACTGATCAAGTCACTTCACCTCTTAATCAGTTAAGTGAGTTGTTCAATTTCATTCGATTCAATTCAATATTCATTAAGTTCCTACTATGTC
Organism: Gracilinanus agilis; assembly: GCF_016433145.1. Classification (NCBI taxonomy): domain Eukaryota; kingdom Metazoa; phylum Chordata; class Mammalia; order Didelphimorphia; family Didelphidae; genus Gracilinanus; species Gracilinanus agilis. The sequence goes on from NC_058132.1 coordinate 294,870,968, forward strand.
CCAGGCACTGGGCTAAAGTATAAGGTCCCTTCTAGCTCTGTTATGAAGATTCTGTCTCCTTCTGGCAGTAGCTAATTAATTTTTGCCTTAATGGCAGTTTAATCCTTTAGAAGATGGAAAAGTTGACTAATGGAAACAACTATCCCAGACTTGATTCTAACCATCATGGAAGAACTGCTTCTTAAGTTTATGATAAATATTGGATCAGCTAGGCATAATCTGACAATTATGATAAGTTTGAGGAGAAGATTTCTAAAAAGAATAAAGGGGAGTCTAAATTATATGGTGGAAGTCAGCATAAAAGGTACGAGAAATTATAATGAATCAAAGATTTAAATAGAAATCATTCAATTAAAGAAGAAAAGAAGGTTTAAAGAGATATAATAACATGCAAAGGGAACATAATTCAAATTTCTTAAAAGGAAACCTATAGAGTGTTGGACTTCACGAAGGCGGTATTGAACACTGAATATAAGAAAAGTTCATATTGCTCTAAAATAATCAGGAACATGAGGGTTCAGAAGATTCTGAGGTTGATGACAAATTATCCCATCTCTTAGCACAGTGCCTGACTGGCACAAAGTAGATCTTAATGAACATTTATTGACTACCTGAATCTTTAGGACAACAAAATGGATATTTTAGCTGAATTGGAAGAAAGAATAGGATATGAGAAGTAATTCAGACTACTTCTAGTGGAAGACCAAAGAACAAATCAATTCAGTATATACTTTTAAAAAACCCATATGTTTCTGAAGATTTACAAATAAAAATGAAATAGATCCTTTCTACGAGCTGCTTATGTTCTACAGATAAATAAATTTTCAGATCATATCATTTGAAGAAAGCACTAAGGGATAACACATTCTACTTCTTTAAGTAGGCAGAACTTATTTTGTCTTATTTCACTTCTGTTTTATCTTCCAAGGAAAATGATCTTTGAAATGAAGATTAGAACAATAATGGATAATTGGATGCTTAAATTCAAGTTGTGTAGAGAGACAATAAAAGAGCACACACTCACTCTCATAACCTGGACAATGGCTGATGTGATTGCTAAGTCACTGTTGGTGATCTATGAAAGTTCATGGAGATCAGAAGTACTTCAAAACTAGAGAAGGGCACATGTTTTCATTATTTTCAAAACACAAGAGAGAGTCGAATTTGAATGATATAGGTCAGTAAACCCAACTTCAATTCCAGGAAAAATTCAAGAATATATTATTAAAGAGATAATTTTGTGAATGTCTAGAAATAAAAATAACCACTACTCAGATATGGTGTGACTTCATTAGAACTGGGTCATGTTATCCTAGCAGACTTCCTTTTTTTTTAACCCTTACCTTCCATCATGGAATCAATACTGTGTATTGCTTCCAAGGCAAAAAATGGCCAAGGCGAGGCAGTGAGGGTTAAGTGACTTGCCCAGTCAAACAAGTATGTAGTATCTGGGACCAGATTTGGAACCCAGGACCAACCATCATATAGGCCTATCTCTCAATCCACTCAGTCACCTAGCTGTCCTCAAGACTTCCTAGACTTCTGATTTGGGTGGTAATAAAAAGACTATTTGGCATGATAGTGAAATGCTAGATGACAAAATTGGGATCCAATTACTTTTTTTTTCACTTAAACAAGTCACAGTCTCTTCATTTTCAGAAGCTAACACAAAGAATTTTAATGTCCTATACTTTAAAAACTATTAAATTCAAAAGTTTAGCAAAACAAATGTGGATGACTACTCTGAGTTATTTTGTGGACAAGTTTCTTGGTCAGTTATTTGCTGTACTAAATTATCTCTGTAGTATCTTCTCTCTCTATGGTTATTCAAACAGATGATCTAAGGTCCTTTTCAGCTCCAACCATTGGTGGATCTTACTTTGTGCCAAGCTTCATGGTTTATAGACATTATCTCATTCAAGAATCATGAGAACTTTATTAGGTAGAGGGGGCAAGTGGGAGGAATCTCAGTTTTAACAGATGAAAAAATGAGTCTCAGGAATTTTAACTGAGTTGCTCAAGGTCAAATGGAGCTAAAATTACACCTCAGTCTTATGAATGTTACTTGGAACCAAATCTACTGTACCACACCTATAATTCAAAGACCTTTGCAAAAATTGAGCTATAGAGTATGTAATATTATATATAAAAGGGTTTAAATTTTAAAAATTCAGTTAAATGAATGCATACATTTTTAGCTTTAACTAAGATTTCCCATTTAGAAAATGAAAATTACAAAGAATAGACTTTTTAATAAAAAGAAGAAGCATTTCTTTAGTGCTTGTTATGTGTCAAATCTTATGCTGATTGATTCACAAATATATCGTTTGATCCTTGCAATAATGCTGGGAAGTAGATGCAATTATTATTCCCATTTTGCAGTTGAAGAAACTGAAGCAAACAAAGGTTGTGACTTGCCCAGAGTTAAATAAATAGGAAGTTTCTAAAACCATATTTAAAGTCAAGGTTTCCTGAATCTAAGCCTGTAACTCTAATGACATCATTAACGAGTTGGTACATAAGATGTAGCATCATATCACATTATACCACATCACATCATATGTCATATCATGTCATACCTTATCATATTTCATACTGTCCACAGTTATTTATTATGTACTCTGTGTCACATACTATTCTAGGAGCAAGTTATACAAAGATAAAAATTTAACGAATCCAGTTCTTGAGGAAATAATATTATTTTGGTGGGAGATAACAAGTATTTGTACAATAAATACAAGGTTATTTCATTTATTTATTTTACAAGAAAGGGTACTGGAAGTTGGGGAGAAAAGGAAAGACTTTATCCAGATGATGTTGCTGAAGCAGAATTTTAAAGGAAATAAGAGAGTCAAAGAGGCTGAGTTGATATGACAGTTCATTTGAGCATGGGAAAAAGATAATGCAAAACAACAGAATGGGAAATGATGTAGCATTTCTAAGTTAAAGTAATCAGACCGTTCATTTTAGTGGTATAATAGAATATAGGTAGCAGAATAAAATATCATTTGGAAAGTCAGGGTGGGGCTGGATTGTGAAGGGCATTAAATGCTAAACAAGAGAAATTATTTGATCCTAGCCACTGTCTACAAACATGCTCATGCCTCTCCCATAATTAAAAATTCTTCATTTTATGCTACTATTCCTACTATTGTCTTAACTATCAACTTTCACTTGTGGATGAGCTCCTTGGAGAACTCATTTACAATCTTTTCTACCTCTCCTCCAGTCATCTCTTGATCTTCTGCGATATGTCTTCTAATTTTATCATTTGATTGAAACTCCCCAAACTGACATGCAATCATCTAATTTCTATTTTTTTCTCAATTATAAGTAAACCAGAATTTTTTTAAGTTTTGAGTTCCAAATTCTCTTCTTCCCTTCATCTTTTCACTAACTTTTCCTTGAGAAGGCAAACAATTTGATATAGATTATACATATGCAGTCATGCAAAACATTCTATAGATTAGTCATGTTGCCAAAGAAAAAGCAGACCAAAAAAAAATTTTTTTTAAGGTTGTTTCAATCTGGACGCAGACTATATTAGCTTTTTATAAGGAGGTGGATAGTATTTTTTTAAAATCACAAGTCCTTCAGAATTGTCTGGGATCATCATATTGCTGAGATCAGATGAGTCATTCACAGTTGATTATCATACAATATTGCTGTAACTGTGTACATTTTTCTGGTTCTACTCACTTTACTTTGTATGAATTCATGAAAGTCTTTCCAAGTTTTTCCAAGAGCATTCTGCTCGTCATTTCTTATAATGCTAGTATTCCACCACAATCATACACCAAAAATTGTTTAGGCATTCTCCAAATAAAATGGGCATTTCCTCAAATTCTGATTCATTGCCACCAAAATTAAGCCAATATAAATATTTGTGAATATATTGGTTCTTTTCTTTTGATTTGTTTGGAGTACAGATCCAGTAATAGTATGCCCAGGTCAAAGGGTATGTAAAGTTAAGAGAGTCCTTTATGCATCATTTCAAATTGGTCTCCAAAACTGTTGAATCAGTTCACAACTCCAAGAACACTGCCTTAGTGTCTCAATTTTTCCATATCTCCTCTACCATTTATCATTTTACTTTTCTGTCATGTTAGCTAATCTGATAGGTATGAAATGCTGCCTCAGAGTTATTTTAACTTTTTTTCTCTAATTAATAGTGATTAGGAACATTTTTGTATGATTACGGTTAACTTGAAAACTGTAAATTACCTGTTTATCCTTTGACTATCAATTGAGGAATCACTTCTACCCACATAGTTATCTACTGAGAAATAAGTCTTTTATTAGAGAAACTTACCATAACCCCCCACCTAGTTTCCTGCTTTCATTCTAATCTTGGCTGAATTTGTCAGGTAAAAAGTCCATTCCTCTAATTTATTTATGATATGACTCTTTACATCTCAATCATGTACTCATTTTGACCTTGGTGTACAGTGTGAGATGTTGCTCTATATCTAGTTTCTGCTGAACTACTTTCAATTTTTCCCAGCAATTTTCTTAAAATAGTGACTTCTTGTCCCCAAATCTTGTATCTTTGGATTTGTCAAACACTAGGTTACTCTGGTCATTTAAAACTGTGTAATAGTATATATCTATCTATCTATCTATCTATCTATCTATCTATCTATCTATCTATATAT
>NC_058132.1:294875906-294986681 GCF_016433145.1 Gracilinanus agilis
TTTCCTTTCCTTTCCTTTCCTTTCCTTTCCTTTCCTTTCCTTTCCTTTCCTTTCCTTTCCTTTCCTTTCCTTTCCTTTCCTTTCCTTTCCTTTTCCTTTCCTTTCCTTCCTTTCCTTCCCTTTCCTTCCCTTCCCTTTCCTTTCCTTTCTTTTTTCTTCAATCCCCAAGGCTTGATATAGTACCTACAATATAGTGTATTTAGTAAGTGGTTTTTGTTTTATTAAGAATAGGAAGTTATTGAAGTTTACTTAGCACATGGACTGACATTATCAGACTTTACATTAGGAAAATTCTTTGACCACTATATGTAAATTCCAACAGAGAGGTGAGTGACTATAAGAGAGAGATGACAAGGATCTGGCCCTATAAATGTAGGGAAAGAAAATAGGATTAAAAGATATTTTGGAGGAAAAATTTAAAAGATTTGATCACTATTTTGATGTTTAAGGTTAGGGAAGGTTAAGAATGAAGGATAACAATTAGGTTATATACCTGCTTGATAAGAAGCCTGGTAGTGGCCTTAATAGAAACAGGAAAATTCAGAAGGTCAGTGGATTTGGGGACAAAGTTAAAAAGTTTAATTTTAGAGATGCTGAGTTTGAGATGCCCATGGGATATCAAGTAAAAAATATCTACCAGACAAACATCATGGGAAAAAAATGATAGATGTCTAAATACAGACTACATGAGGCAATTTTTGCCTGATTCTTTGATAAGTGGACTCCTGCCATTTCTTTAGTCTCATATGCTTCTTAAAAACAAAATCCCAGGTTCTAGTCACAATATTTTTGGCTTTTCTGATGGCAGGAAGGTTCTCTAAAATGTGACATCCGTTATGTTCCATTTTTTAAAAAGGTACTTCTGAAATGTCTTCAGTTTTCTATCTGTGGGAAATCTTTTCACTCCCACTGATTTATGCTGGAAGAAGATCAAGAGGGTAGGGGTTCTGAATCAGGGCTCCCTAGGGTCCTGACCCTCTGTGATCATTACTCACTAGGGGTTGACACTTCTGGCTTTAGCCTAGCTAATTAATTTTTCAACTACTACCAACTTCCTCATTTTCTCCACTATGGAGGCTACCCACCATGATGCTGACAATGGCATAGTTCAAAAATGGACTTGTCCAGGACTTGCAGAGCTCATCATCACAATTCTTTTCTAAGATTTCCCTTCTTTCCTGAGTTAACTACAACCTTTAACCAATAACAAGTCCTCATTTTTTGAAAAAAATTATTTCCATTAAATAAATTGTCTCTACAAATGGCTAACATTAGGTTGTGCTTTTAAACCCACTAGGCAGTTTGACCTGAGAACAATTGTGCTCATTAACCCTTTTCTATCTTCCTAGAATATTCTGAGGGTAGGGATTATTCTTAAAAAGAAAGTACAGTATTTTCACAAAATTAATGTTATTGTTTATATTTTGGGGTACTTGTTTCATTTAATAGTCTTATTAATGAATTTTACATGGTGTTATCTCTTTCTTCCCATTACCTTTTGTTCCCTTGATGTCAAAGTGTCATTACCTCCTCAGAGTTGAACTTGTGGCATGACTGTCATTTTTAGTCTTTTCCTCCAGCTCACAGTACCATTCATCATAGCTTAATCACTCAGTACCTGCACCTTTAGACCAAAGGCTGAGGCCTATGTCAAATTTCCATATACTATCAGTAACTTTTTTTCCTTCATTTTTTGCTGATAACGAACTGAGACAGATTTTTTTTTAAGGATTATGACACAAAATCTTAAACAGGGAAAAATCAAGACTGTCCTCTGACTTCCTCTCCAGTTCAATCAAATCATACATGCAACCTATCTACCCTAAGCCTCAGATCAGATTAAGTAACTGATAAAACAATAAAATTCTAAGAAATTGTCAACTGTCTATTATCCTCGATAAATTAGGCATAGGTTATTCAAATGATGAATAATTCAAAATGCATTAATTATCTATTTTCCAATTCTCTCTATTTTCTCATCTTCCTTGTCCCCTACGATACTAATTTCTACCAGTATTTCCCTCACACAACTTCTTTGCTCCAATTCACAATGTTTGTATATTCAGGGATAAACCCAGAACTCTCCTCCTTCTTTCTTTCAACAGAGATTAACTTTTCCTAAAAGGAGACAAAACTGTCTTTGGAACCTGATTGGCCCTGAATTCTTCAATGCACTTTCCTATTCACCTAAGGATATAAAAGGCCCTTGGTGATTTGTCAGCCCCTTGGATTTGATGGATTTCTGAAGACCACCTAAGTCATCAGACCCTTTTCTCTAAGATTAGACACAACTGTCTATGGAGATAAAGAGGGTAGTATTTGGAGGAGCAAAGTGCCATTGCACCTTACAAATCCTTGTTGTGTTTGGGGTACGTAAACTTCTTTTAGCTAACTGTATGGTCACTTGAGTCTCATTTGATCTAAACACTGAAAGGGAACTAAGAGAGCACTGGCATTTGAGTGGCTGCCAATATCCCCTCCACAACTCGCCACATCCTGTACTTTTAACTTTTTCTTTGTGTTTGGCTCACTTACTATGAAATTAGCATTCTCTGAGACTGCCCCCACGGATGATGGTTGTAGTCTTTGTTGCTTAGGAGGAGAAAGCCAATCTTTAGTTAAAATATTGTTATAGCTAACTGCACAAAATGAAGTCATATTTAATAGAGAATTGACATGTTTTACAATACAGAGTTTTATCTTCAATTTAAATAAAAGCTATTAACAGGCACTGATGAAACTCCCACTATGTAATGTAGGATGTGCAGAACAGAGAAGGTGTATTGACACAGGCAGTTCAGGGGAAGATAAACTGACATCTCCGCTGTGGCACCATCCTGCTTTGTAAATAACTAGAATGAAGGGAGAGTGACAGGTGAGGGAGACTGAGGAAACAGAGAGGCTGTGCTAACTGCTCCCTTACTCTTGCAAGTGATTTCCTCTCTAGTGCTGTATCTGCTTTCGCCATGTCATATGGGATGTTGTATATTTTTCAGAGGCAAGTTGGAAGCTCCTGCATCATTATTTACAAGAATCAATATTTGATAGAGGAATTTACAAGCAGGCTAAGGTGAGCTTTTCTCTTGTCTTTACTCATCCCCTTGATCCACTCCAACTGAAAATGTACTTTTTGTCACTTGCCCACGGTTCAAAAATTCTTAGTTATGTCTGTGCAGTAGAGGCGTCCAAAGAGAATGTCTCTGTCGTGAACTTTTTCTTGTGATGCATGATGATACGAACACTGATATATGCGTGCTTTAGGAAGCTTTGGCCAGATGTTGGGATCTTTAGCCTTCATATTTTAGGGAGGTTTCTTATAAATATTTTGAACATTCAATGTAATTCCAAATATTTTATAATCTATACAGACATAAAAATATTCTTTTACCTAGTAGGTAGAAGACCTCAGTGGAGAGCCCCCAAGGGGAATCATAATGTGTTGAAATAAAGGCTGTGTGTGTATATTTAGAAATAGAATTGTTTAATCAACATAACTTCTTAGCAGAAATGACCTTTGATACTCACAATTAGTTTAAGAGGCCGGGATTTCCATTTTTTAAGGATATGATTACTTACAGATGGATAATAGTGGGGTATTATAGTCGAGGGTTAATCTAATCTGTTAAAATGAGGTATGAATTTATCTGTCAAAACAAACACATGTCTTATAATGCTAATCCTAAACTGGACAATGGGCCTAATCTTTCCCTGCTGTGAGCATAGATCTTTGAGAATCCGGGGCACGCAGCTGACAAGAATAATAAGGGAAAAAAGCACGTGATGATCCTCAGATTTATCTGTAAGATATCATTTTCTTTCTTTGTCATCCTCAGAAGATCTGATACACAGAGACAGAATCAGTGGGAATTTTGATGGCAGAGGCAAATATAAGAAGGGAAACTAAGGTATATAAAAGCAGGAATGTACAAAACTAGGAACCCTATGACCACTTCCAGAAAAGAGTACTGTTTTACAGTGTACCCCAAAAAGTCTGAGCATAATTTAAGGCTATTGAAACTCAAAATGTCCCAAGATTGTTGCATGTGGTGTATTGTAATTTTTATAGAAGGAAAGCTAATGCTATCTATTAAGCACATAGACATCTCAAACATTTTATGAAGTACTAAAAAGGAATGGATTGCAAAATAAAAGGAGATATATACTGGGTGCTTTAGGAAGATGTGATGACATGAAAGTTTGGGTGGTATAAACACATGAAAATTCACAAGAATACAAACAGAAGATTAAGGATAGTTGAAAATTATATAATACCTTATGGTTTTCAAAGCATTTTACATATATAATTTACATGTATTGTTTTGCTTGGCCCTAATAACTCTGTACCATTATTATGCCCATTTTAAAGATAAAAATGAAATGAGAGTTTAAATGTCATGGCTTGTTAGTGTCTTTGGCAGAATTTGAACTCAGATATTTTTGATTACAAGGACTATCCACTATATCACTGAACTGCCTACCCAGTAATCAATATACATAAGTGTTAATAGGGTTTTTGGAGAGATTATAATGACTGCATATAAATGAGGAGTGCATAAAAGATAAGGTCCAAGAAAACCATCAGCAGCTGGAATTCAGAAGAAGCAAATCAACAATGTTGGAAAATATACACATAAGTTTTATAGGGATGCTCTACCTATCTAAAAATAACTCCAATGAAACCATGTCAGGGCCATTTAGAAGAAGGATGGGAAATTATTAAGAGGGAGAGAATATTACAAAAGAGGGTATGATGTGTGTGAAAGTGTTGAGGTAGAAGTGAGTAGGAAGTTTAACTTTGCCTCAGTAAATCAGAGACTATTAGTGAAATTGAGAATTGAGCAACTTCGTATGAATGGTGAGAACAGTTTTCTACTGGAGAAAGAGAGAAATAAAGAGGGAGGAAATTTGTAGAGATATTTTAGCTTCATTGTCTAGAGATATAATCTATCCAGAGAGAATATGGACATCAATGTAGACTTTGAAGAAAAGAATCTTATAGCCTCCAAAAGGGGGGAAACAATTCCTTCTATGTGTAGCACTGATTGAAAAGGTAGAGCAGTTGGAGGATTATCATAAAGTAATTGTTAAAGTATTTTAGATTTGATATGGTTAGATAATGGACTTAAGAAGAGAAACTAGGGACAGGCAAAGTAGGCAACCACATAGAGTACCACGAATAAAGAAGTACAAATTTTAATACTGTTTAAATTAGAAACATACACATATTTGTTGTCAGAAAATTCTGCTGTCCATGAGACATAGGTTTGTATTTTGTGATAAATTAAGATACCCATGTTACCATAAAGGCTCAAAGTTTCCAATAGATGGCAATAACCATTTAGAGGTGGGCAAACATATTTCCCTGGCCTCTGTTGACTATATAACAATAGGGATGATGACAAAGAAGTGGATTGAAGAAATAAATGTCATAGAGTAAGACATACTAATATGTAACAATGAAAAGAAAAGAATCAACAGAAAAACATCTCTTTTGGGGGGACTAGTTTAAAAGATGAAAGCTTCTGGAGACACTATCTAATGTAAGAATAAATATAATTTATTCTTTTACATACACAGAATTGCTTAACCAACAATCAACAATAAAAACATTAAATTGAAAAATGATCAAACAATATGAATAAGTAGTTCTCAGAGGAAGAAATTGAAACTCTACATATTCATATAAAATGCTACAAATTACAATTGATTAGAGAAATGTAAATTAAAACAACTCTGAGATAGTACCTCACATTTATCAGATTGGCTAACATAACCAAAAAAGAAAATGATAAATATTGACAGGGATGTGGAAAAATTGGAACACTAATTCACTGTTGGTGGAATGGTGAACTAATATAACCATTCTGGAGAGCAATATGGAACCATGCTCAAATGGTCATGAAACTATATATTCCTTTTGACCCAGCAATACCACTCCTGGGTCTGTAACCCAAAGAGGTCAGAGATAAGGGGAAAGAGCCTATCCGTATCAAAATATTTTTAACAGCTCTTTTTTGTAGCAGCAATGAATTAGAACTTGAGGAATTGTCCACCAATTAGGGAATCAACAAACAAATTATGGTATATAGTTGTAATGGAATACTATTATGCCACAAGAAATGATAAACTGGATTAATTCAGAAAAATGTGGAAGGATTTATAGGAACTGATGTGAAGAGAAATGAATAGTACCAAAAGAATTCTGAATACAGTAACAGAAAAATTATATAATGATCAACTTTGAAAGACTAAACCTTTATCAACAAAGCAAGTTTCCAAGATAACCACAAGGGACTCATGAAAAAAAATGCTATCCACTGCCAAAGAAGAAATTGTTCAAGTCTTATTGCAGATCAAAGCATGCCATCTCCCACTTACTTCCTTCATGAGTTTTTTTTAATATATCTGTGATATGTGTCTTTTATCATAACATGAGCAATATGGAAATATATATTGCATAAAAGCCCTGGTAAAACCTATATCAACTATTTACTCCCTTGGGGATAGTGGGGAGAGAAGAAAGGGAGAGGGAAAATCTGTATCTTAAAATGTCAGAAAACAATTGTCAAAATTGTTTCTACATGTAATTGCAAAAACAAATAAATAATTTAAGCAATAAAAACATTACCAACCTTAGTAGCCTAATGCTTTGAGTGCATGACTAGTAAAAATATAATCTTAAAAAATTGCCAAGAAAGTTTCTTCCTAAGATTAATTATTGTTTTTACCCTATCTCCTCCATAACAATAATAATAATAATAATAATAATAATAATAATAAACAACTAATCTTTCTTTGTACATTCACAATTTCTATCTATACCATTAGCCAGTTCCTCGAATTACGAATTTTGCTGGAAGTTTTGATTCTTCTCTCTCCTTCCACTCTCCTGAACAATTATTTATCAAATTCTCTTAATTTGACCTACATGCTATCATTTGCTTCCTTCCCTATTCCAGATGCCCCCACAGGGATACAAGCCCATATCATTTACTTGCATTATTATATTTGGAAAGACTTTTAACTTGTCTTCCCACCTCTATTTCTTGTTCCAAATCATCCTTCATTACAGTTGGTAAACATTACAGCACAAAATAACTCAAATACCTTTTCTGTTCATAATCATTCATTAGCTGGCTCCTTATGGTAGAGCCAGAAAAAATTAGCCTCCATACCCAGAACCTGTATCTATCCTTTCCTGTCTCTGAACCTTAACTCATGTGCCCTGGGCTCAGCTTGCTATTTCTCTTCTCCATTTCCCACTGAATGTGTCCTCAGGTCTTTCAAGTTTAACTCACATGTAGCCTCCATGAAAAAGACTTCTGCAATTTCTCTAATTAGTAATTCCCCCTTTCCCTTTATACCTTATAAGGCATTCCATCTCCCTTTTGTACTTAACAGTTGTAGTAGAGTTAGTTACCTATCCAACATTTTTTTAAAAGTTAAATGTCTATTTTTGCTAGGCATTATACGAAATTCAAAGGATACAAAGGCACAACAAAACATATTCTGCTCCTCAAAGAGCTTATATTTCTACTAGACAGTAATCTTCCTAAAATCAGGGAATATGTCTTATTTGAATTTTACATCCTCTCCAGTGATGACTACAGTATTCTCCATATATAAGGCGATTTTAAAAAAGTTTCTGAATTTGTTACTGAGTTGTTTTACCAAGTTAAGTTTCTAGCTTTATTTTTTAAACTAGCTGAGAGTCTGATATTATATTAAACCAGAAAGAACCAGACTGGATATCTTGGATATTTGCACATTATCATATTGTGTCAAACTCCAGGGCCCAGTTTGGTTGATTCTGGGACCAAAAGGAAAGTCAGGATTGGAAAACTGTCACAATAATGGTGACAACAGCTGCCACTAATAATTATCTCAAGCTCTAAGGTTTGTAGAAGCCTTTATATACATTAGCTTTTTTGAGACTTTCAACAAAATTGCGAGGTAGGTTGTCCCAATATTTTGATGTCTCTTTTAATGATGAGGAAAAATGAAACTCAGAAGATAAATGACTAGCACATGGTTAGAGACCCACATAGCATCTGAGCTGAGCATTAATCCAGTTCTTTACAATTCTACATTTACTATACTCATTGAGAAGAGATTTTTTCATTTTCTGTACTTGTATTCTCAATGCCTGCCATTCCATTTGAAACTCTAATTCCATTTCTACTTCTAACCCTAATTCCCTTTCTAACTGTAGTGCCTGTCACATAGTAGGCACTTAGTAATTGATGGTTGATTGATTGATTTTTCTAATCACATAGTATAGCTAGCTGTGGGTTCATAGTAATAGAATCCCTGGATCATTACAGTAAATCCTACCTACCTGGACAGGCATCAGACTTCTTAAGTCCTTACCCAGTAAATGTTCCATTAGGACAAAAAGAAAGCAGAGTAGAGCTAATGAAAAGTCCTTTATTCTAGCCAAACCGACTTTTCTTGAGAGAGAACTCAAACCAGAAAATGGAGGCTTCTAAAAGATTCCATTTTCAAGGGGAACCAATCAGTTGGTCTCCTTTCAAGCACATATAATATTTTACCCTTTCTTACCCCTAACAATGTTGAAAGACAAAGAAAAATAAATTCACATGTTAAAATCTCCCTAAAGAGCCTTTTTACACACACACACACACACACACACACACACACACACACACACACACACACACACACACACTTTACCACTTTATTCTCTCCCTACCCCTGTGGGTAATGGCATAAAAGGAAATAGTTCTCTGACCGAATTGTGCTCTAATGGCTTTGTCTCTTAGAGTGGAAGGCCAGTCATAGCTCAAAATGACTTAAAAATATGAACTCTTGGTCTGGGTGGCTCCCATAAATGAGCTTGATGTTTCTGGGACAAATGTAAAGTGAGAGGTACCACCACAAGTAGTGTTTTACAACCCAAGGATGGCATAGCCTGACCTTTGCAGAAATGAGAGGTGAGATTGATTGGATAATGGAATCCCAGCCACATTATCACACAGTGATAAATTGGGATCTTGGCTCAGATTTTGACCCTAATTTCATCAAGCTGAGAATTTTATTAAAGGCTAATTGAATGCTACTAGTTTACAGCATACCTAAGTATTGTTGGACTTTCACTTTAGAATGGAGGAAGGAGGAGAAACAAAGAAGGGCACGAGGCTCCTAGTGTCCTTTACAAGAAGTTTCATAATGAAATAATTGCAACTGAGAAATATAAAGTGGGCAAAGCAGATTTACCACTGGCCAGTGGCCCATATTTTGTTATGATTCGACTGACTGGCCAAATGACATAGGGAAGTTAATAATTCAGAGAGGTCCAGTCATCTCAGACTTGAACCATAAACATACTAAAGATACTTTTGGAAAGTAGAAATAATCATTATCATTCATGTTTGTAGAGCCCATTCAGTTTGACATATCTGTGAAGGAGATAGAATATTATTCCCACTTGGGAGATGAATAAACTAAGACCCAGAGAAATCCCATAAGTGGCAAGTAACAGAGCCAGGATTTAAAACTAGCCCTTAGACCTTCAAATCCAGCTGTCTTTCCACTATACTACATTGCCTTTATGACTTTAAAATGCAATTGAATGTGACATAACACGGTATCTCTCTGCAGGTGGATGTTTCAACACATGGTCCTAAACATACCTATGGGAAATAGTAAAAGGGAATAAAAGACAACATCATTAACCACTGAAAAGCTTTCTGCTATAAAAGAATTCCAGAAAACCAGACGGTCTCTAATCATTCTGCACAAAGCCATTCAGGGCACTTGGGGAAACCATCTGCCGATATACTGCAAGTAACTAACTTACCTTTGGCTCATCTCCTTCCCCCAAATACATACAGAAGCCAAGCCAAGAGTCTGCTATCCCATGCAGCTAGATGCAGAATTCTCAAATCAGAAAGTTGGAAGGGGTCTTAGAGGCCAAGTAAAAAAAATCTCCTTAATGTTTCATGAAGTTCCTCTGATGATCTTTCTACCCTGAACAGAAACACTCCCAGCTCTTTTATTTTGACAACAGCTATGCTTCTTGGAATTTTTCCCTCATATTGAGACAAAAGTATTTTCTCTTAATATTTTGCTATAAGTTCTTCCTATCTCCCTTTCCATGTAGAGTGTCTAAATCTTCTTTTACACAGAAGAATTAGAAGAGTTTCTCAATAATAGGAGATAGTCATCATGCCTTTTGAGCACTCAAAAATATTATTTAGACTGCTAAGTCTTGATTCCTTCCAAAGAACTTATATTAGATGGTTTTTAGAAACTTTACTATCCTGGTTACCCTCCTCTAACATCTTCCAATTTGTCATTGTGGCTCTTGTGGTTGAACACAACAATCTATGTAAAATTGTCATCAAGCAAAGAACACTGGTAAGTGGAATAATGGATAGAGCAATAGGCTTGGAATCAGGAAGACTCATCTTTGTGAGTTCAAATCCAGCCTTGGACACTTACTAGATGTGAAAACCTGAGCAAATCACTTTTCCCTGTTTGGTCAAATGAGCTGGAAAAGGAAATGGTAAGCCACTCTCGTCTTTATGCCAAGAAAAACCCCAAATGGCATCACTAAGAGTTGGAAACTACTGAAATGATTCAACAACAAAGCAGACACAGGCTTACGATGCCCCTTATTCAGTATGCTATGTGTTATACAATCATAGATTTATACCAGGAAAGACTCCTTAGACCATCTAGCCCAATATCTTTTTTTTTTATAAATAACAAAACTGAGGCAAAAAAGGATTAAATTATTTGTTCCATGTCACAAGCAGCAAGAGAGATGACACTCGAACCCAGGTTCTCTTAGTCTAAGCCCAGCAATATTTCTATATATACAACAAAAAGTTGCAAAAGATGTGGAGGCAACATGTCATATAATTGGCTCATGGAGGGTTTTTTGTTTTGTTTTGACATATACTCTGTCTAGAACTAATGCAGTTGCTTTTTTTGAACCTAAGATTTTCAGTTAACTTCAGCCATATTAGAATTCATCCTTTTGAGAATAAACACATCATTGCAGTCTGTCATCATTTTTCATGATGGCTTTGCCATTTGAGCTTTTTATTACACATAATCTGTAAAAGTTTAAGTTGGGAGCAGATAGGTGGCTCGCTGGATGGAGAACCAGGCCTAGGAATGGGAGGTCCTAGCATCAAATCTGGCCTTAGACACTTCCTAGCTGTGTGACCCTGGGCAAGTCACTTAGCCTCCCCCCCCCCATTGCCTAGCCCTTACTCTTCTGCCTTGAAACAATACACAGCATTGCTTCTAAGATGGAAGGTAAGGATTTCCAAAAAAAATTATGTCTTTGGGACAGTTAGGTGGCTTGGTATATAGTAAACCACACTTGGAGATAGGAGGTCCTGTGTTCAGATCTGATCTCAGACAGTTTCTAGCTGTAGAACCCTGGATAAGTCACTTAATCCCAGTTGCCAAACTCTTACTGTACATTTACTTTGGAACCAATACTTAGTGTTAATTCTAACACTGAGAGTAAGGGTGTAAAAAAAGTTTATGCCTTTATTTGTGTTACTAATGAAAATATCACAAAGGAATTAAATGAAATCAGGGCTGGAAGATGTATATAGGAGAGAAACTACACAACGAAGGCCAATTGGGTGTTTCATGGGAAGGATGGGAAATCCACTGATCCATGAGAAGATATCTAGGGGGCATGGTGCACAGGTGTGTCTTTTATCAGAAAGATTCCCATTTAAAATCCTGCCTCAGAATACCTAGGAGCTATGTGACCCTGGGTATGGGGATAATAAAATAGCACCTATCTCTGGAGGTGTTTGTGAGTTCTAATGAGATAATATTAGTAAATTGATACAGTGACTGTAATATTGTAGGTGCTTAATAAAAAACCTTCCTTCCCTCTTGCCATGCCAAAGAAACACAGCAACCCTTGGAAATCCCATGACTCTATAGATGACAATAGCAGAGAGCTGGTGTGGCAGGGTATCAAACTGGTCCCTAGAAGGGGAGCCACCTAGCAGAGAAGCTCCCAAACCAAACCTCCTGGTGAAAAGGAGGCAGATTCCTGCATCACACACAATTTCTGACACAAGCAGGAACTGAAAGTCAGAGGCAACAAGAGGCAGTGATAGAGTTCAAAGGTGTAAACTCTGACTTTGTCCCTCTTTAGTCCTACATTCAGATCTGGATTGTTTTATTCTTTAGGGAAATCATGAATCGAATCATGGATCAAGAAAACATTTAAAATGCCATCAAGACTGATTATTATCAGCGTAAATTCAGAGCTAAGAGGCCAACGTTACAGGATAAAATCATTTTTACGAAATGATATTCAAAAGCAACTTTATATTTTCAAATTCATTTTTTCAATGATCCCCTTTTTGGGGGAGGTGTCTAACCCATCCTAGCTTGTAATTTTTTATCTACTTGCATGTTATGCATCCAAGAATATAAGGTCATTGAAGGTAGAGGTTATTTTTCACTTCTTCCTTATATCTCTAGTGCCTAATACAGTACATTGCACATAGTAAGTGCTTAACAAATGTTCCATGAATTTCTGGATTGAGTTGTTGAACAGTGCCAACTAGAAATCTCTGTGGCATACCGTAAGAGACATCCTCCAAGGTTCATATTGATCTGTTAAGCTCTAGTTTTCAGACTTTGTCATTCACTCAGTTATGAAGCTCCTTTACCATATCATTATCCAGCCCATTTTTTGCCTTATCCATAAGGATATCATGAAATATAATAAAATACTTTGAAGAATCTTGGCTATAATATATCCATAGGATTATTCTTGAAAATAGTTTATTAAATCAGTTTAAAAAAACGAGCTGAGGGTAGAAGAGTTGTTCCCAGTGATGGCTTTCAGGGATCGCTGCTTTCTATTCTGAGTAGCTACACATCTTTAATAATCTGATCTACATCTTTTTTTGTAGTCTATGGAAGTCACCATCTTTTTTTTAAATGAACCTTTCTAGGCCCTTACCACTATTACTGCTCTCCCTGAAGATCAGAAACATTGATTTAGCAATTGCATCTGCAGGTTTACTAAGTATACTGGCTTGTAATTAGTTTAGAACAAGAGAAGTGGACTTATTTAGAGCAGTGATGTACTTTCTTATCCTATCCTGACCTCTCTTGAGTTTCAATTCTTTCTGAAACCCTTTTGTTCTATGTTTCTCAGTCTGAAGATCATTCCTGACAATGAAGATAGAAGTGGAATTGGACTTGAGATGTTCCACTTTCTCTCTATTGTCTGGTAATTGCATCATCAACCCAAGCAGTAGTTCTATCACTTCCTTATTCTTGTCCCAACATAGGGGAAAAAATAGCTTTTGTTCCCATCCTTTGAAAGGTTGAAATTATTCTGGGCTTTGTTCTTTTGTTCTTTATAAAACTGACATATACGTATATATACATAACTCTATGCATATGTATACATATAAATACATATATATGTATATATAGTTTTATATAGTTACATATAACGTCATATATATAGAAATATAAAAGCAGATATTTAAAGTTATATATGGTTGCGTAATTATATATAACTATAAAAGTATCATTGCTATATACATTACATATATTATAATTAGAGTTACATATATACTTATATCATTACATTTATACATAAACACACATAGACACACACATATATAGTTACTAGTTTCTCTCTCTGGGTTCTCCTATCCATTTAAGCCTTTATTATCTAAAAGTAATGCCAGGAATAAAATTATTTCCCCAGAGATTTACAAGTTCAGTTTAATTTCACAAATCCTACAGCCTAGTATGTACCTGGTGTCTAGAGGTCCAGCTTGCAATCCTGAAGATCAGGGTTCCATTCCATTGATGTATACTAGCTCTATGACCATAGGCAAATCCAGTAATTCTTTCAGTTCCTCAAATGACTTAACCTTTCAGTGCCACAGGCAGCCCTTTGAGATAGAAGTGTTTACCTTATTCCTTTTATTTCCACACTGGAAGTTCCTTTCACCAATGGCATAATAGTTTGGGGATAAAAGGTAGAGGGCACTGTGTCAGAGCTTTGGGGGGAAAATTCAAAAGGATATCACCTTTTTCTCCTCTAAGAGTCTACATTTTACTGATGAACTTCAACATGGACAGAAAATAATATCAAATGATTTCAGTAGGGGAGAGCATTCCCTTCTGGAGAGATCAGGAAAGGCTAGAAGATGGCAACTGAAATGTAGATAGCCTTGATGAAAGCTCTGGGTTCTCAATAACAAGAACAGTCCAGCTATGAAACTACTGGTCTTAAAGTAAGGAATAGAGAAAGAGAAGAGATGAAAGGCACATTTTGGTAACAACTCTTGATTCAGTTTACTATGTAAGTGCAATAGTAAGAAATGAGGCTGAAAAGATCCATATTGTGAAGGACTATAAATTCCAACGTGATTTTCATCTTTCATCCTAGAGGTAATTAGGAGTCAAATGAAAATCCTTGAGAACATGAATGTAGTACAACTTGTGTTTTAGAAAGATTGTTGTGGTAACTTCAAAGAAATTAGAATAAAAAGAAAAGAGTACTGATTCGAAGGAAACAGGAGGAAACAAAACATAATACATCCAAGTCTAGTCAGTAAATATTTGTAAAGGGCTTACCACATACCAGGCATTCTGGAAGCACTAGAAATAGCACAAAAATAGTCCACACTCTCAAAGAGCTCACATTTTAATCAGAGAGAAAAACATAGAAAAGGCATCATACTTACAAACTATAGATAAAAGAAAAAAGTATTCATAGAGAGCAAAGTACTAGCATCTAGAGTTATTAGGAAAGATTGTTTGAAGAAAGCAGGGTTTGAATCTGGATCCTGAAAGAAGCCAGGGAGGCTAAGAGGCAGAGGTGAGATGGGTGAGCTGGGGAACAACCAGTGAAAAGGTAGGCAGAGAGAAGATGGAAGGTCATGTTTGAGGAAGAGTGAGGAGGCCAGTGGAGGAGAATAAAGATGTAAGAAGATGGGGACAGATTGCAAGGAACTTTAAATGCCAGGTAGATAATTTTATATTTGTTCCTAGGTTTAATATGGAGACACAAGTATATTGAGTAGGGAAGAATCATAAGGTCAGAAATTCACTTTAGAAAAATCCTCTTTGTGGCTGAATGGAAAGTGGGTTGAAATGGGGAAAGAACAAGTATTAATCTTTCACAGTGGTCCAGGGAAGGCTAGATGAAGGCCTGAACTGTGGTAGCTGTGTGAGTAGAGACAAGGAGAAGTATGCAAGATATGTTGTAAAATGAAAACTCGTGGCAATGGATTATTTATGTGGAGCTAGTGAGAGAGAAGAGTTGAGGAAGACATTGAGGTCGAGAGCTTGAGTGAGTGAGAGGATGACAGTGCCATCAACAATATTCATATTTAAAGGAGGGAAGGGTTCAGGGAAAAGAGAACGTTTTGCTTTTGATATGCTGATTTTTATGTGTTAAAAGGACATTTAGTTTAATATATTGAAGAGGGAGTTGGACCACAGCTCAACAAAGAGAATAAGGCCAGTTAAACACAGTATTGTCTCAGCAGACATAATAATGAACCCATCAGAATTGAGATCTCCTGGGAAGAATCTTGAGGCAGAGGCTGGGGGGAGTTTGGTTACTGGATATGACAATGATGAAAAAGTAGGAAAAGAAAGTGACAAACAGTGGTTAGACAGGTAGAAGGAAAACCAGAAGACAACAATATCATGAAACCCCAGAGGGAGAAGGTATCCAGGAGGAGAATATGATCAGCAGTGTCAAATGCTGCCAAAAGATAGAAGAGGTTTTAGAATGAGAAAAACGCAATTGAGAGAACATTGGTATCTTTTGGGAGAATAGTTACAGTGGAATTATTGAGGTGGGAAGCAGACTACAGAAGATTAAACAGAAAGATAGATGAAAGAAAGTGGAGACAGATTATAGACTGTTTTTTATAGAGTTTATTCATGAATGAGAAGAGAAATGTCAGCTAGCTGGAGAATTTCAGGATCAAGGAAGAAGGTTGCTTTTTTTGGTTTTAGGATGGAGGAGCCATAGTCTTGCTGGTTAGCAGAAAGAAAGAGGTTAGTAAAGAGGGAGATACTGAAGATCAAAGAACAAATGGGGATACTTTTGAGGACAATCTGCTGGAAAAGATTTGAATGGATGGAATGAAGGGTATGTTTAGTGGAGTTTGCCTTTACAAGAAGTCAGTCACCCTTTCACCTGGAACCTTAATGAAAGAAGACATAGAGGGTAAAGGTATCTGAGTGATGTGAGCTAAAGGGGATGTGGAGACAGGGGAGCTCATAGTAAAATGACCTGATTTTCTTTTCTCTTCTCTAGTTTTACTCATAAGAGGGCTTTAGGAGAAAAATTAATTGGGAACTACCACTTAAGAAAGCATGACAGCAAACTGAAGGAGTTGAACAATGCTCTTTTTGCAATGAAGGCTCAGTTGTGATTAGGTAACAAATGTGTAATGGATTCAGCATACTGGTTTTTTTTTACTTTTATTTTAATAGATTTGTGATTTTATCTGCAAATAGGCTGGGACAAGAGGTACAAGGGTTACAGGTATAGAAGGTGGCATTTGCTTTCAAGTGTAATCTTTACATCAGTTGGTTTGAGTTAAATATCTTTTTTTCTTAAAGACTTGGATCGTAAAGTGGATATGACTGGTAAAAACACTGTGAGAATAAAACTTTAAGTAATAATAATAATATTTCATTAATATCAGGATAGCATTGGTCCTGGTAACCCTTTCATATTTCCTCCATCCCAACTCATGTTAAATGACCAGTTTTCCTCCTTTTTTCACTCCTACAAGCTCTTGATGATGTTCCACACTACAGATGGGAAAACTGGAATTCAGATACCTAAAGTGCCTTTCTCAAGATCACACAGCTAGTAAGTGACAATGCTGGATCCAGATCTAAGTCATCTGATTTTCCATCCTCTCCTCCTCCCACCATGTCGTGATCCTGCAGCATCTGTATAGAGTGCTTCTTGTCAGGAATGAAATTATCTTTCCCTTATACAAGGTGAGCTGGAAGGTGATTACTTTGTCAAAGCTAACAAGCAGCTACAGAGGCAACAGAGAGCTAAGGCACTGGGAAAAGCACTCCATGAAATAATAAAATCCTGATTAAAGTATAATTTTCAGGTTGACGGGGTCCTGTTGAATATTTCATCAAACATTTTATACTAAACACAAAGGGTCAGAGGATGGCAAACAGAGAGGCTACATGTCTATCCACAACCCACAATTGCAGAAATAAGAGAATCTAGAGGAGGGTCCCTCAGGTGTTTATCATTATGAATAGGCAAGCAGACCATCTCAGCCTTTGGGATTGATTTAGGGCACATACAGAATCAGATCAGGGCTAGCTTTGCCCTTGCACTTAGCACCTCAAAGAAAGAGACCATATCTCACACTTCTCTTTTAGATCCCAAATCCCTTAGCACAGTCACACAAACCTAATAGCTTTTCCATAAATACTTGCTAAACTGGATTAAAACACACACACACACACACACACACACACACACACACGTAATACCATTTAGCGGAAAGAGTACAAATACAAGCCTGGGAAGTGAGGTAACCTGGATTTTCATCCCAATTTAGACATTTGATGTGTAAACTTAAGCAAGTAGATTTATCTCTCAATGCCTTGGTTTCCTTATTTACAAAACAAGGAGGGTCTTGTCCAAGTTATATGTGTTTCCTTTCAGATCTAAGGTCATTACTGCTGTCCACAGTGGTGTTTTTCCTATATTTGTCAGTTCTTTGAATCAAACTAAGATAGTAGTCTCTGTGGGTGCTAAGTTCAAATGTTCCTTCTTCATAGGAAATATCTCGCCTTAGATTGATGAAACCGTGCCTGTTAAGTGCTCTGAGCTCCTTAGGAGCAGAGCACCATCAAATACTTTACTCGTATTGAATTCCTGTCCTCAACTATTGGATACTTTGATTGGGTCCTATTAAATTGATAATGTGGTCCAGTTCCCGAGATGGCTTCATTTCAGTGATGAGTGAAGTGACCCTAAACATTGCAAGAGAGACAGTCTGTGGTCTTCTGAGCACAACACTAGAGAGGAAGCTGAGAAGGGGTTTTGTTTCAAGTTCCGTCATTGATTTTCTGGCAGTTCACTTAAGATACTCTGCATCTAGTTTTCTCCATCCATAAGCTAACATTAGTACTAATTACCTGTTTCAGGGACACTATAGGGATTTACGAGTTTCAAAACTTTGGTGAGCTCGGAGTAATAAATAAGTTTTGTCATTTTGTATGCCATTAGCTTATGTAAATTGTGGATTTTCCAAACTTTTGAGATTCCTTACAATGACCGGATCATTTTTGGCAGCTTATGCTCTTATTCCAAAGGGAAAAAAAATACTAGGAGGAAGAGGAGGGACATTTCTATAAAGCATTATGGTGTAGTAGAAAGGAAAGAATCCTGAATTTGAATCAGCACATTTGGATTCTACTTTTTGGTTCTGATACTGACTAGCTGACTAACCCTGGGCAAGGGATTTATAATTTTTGAGTCTTAATTGTAAGAACGTAAGTGATAGCAATACCACTCATTCCAGAGGGTAGCTATCACTCAACAAACATTTATTAAGTACCCACCAGCTACTAAGCACCATACTAAGGGCAGAGAATATAAAGAAAGGCAAATTCCACTATCTGTCTTCAAGGATTTCAACCTAATGGGAAAGCCAACAGGTGAACGTGTAGCTATATACAATGAAATATTTAGTAATTTCAGAAAGAAGGTATTTGCATAAAGACTCTTAAAGAAGTTTGTATTTGAGCTAAAAGCCTAAAAGAAACCAGGAGTAGAGATAGAGCACTCCAAGTGAAAAATGGCAGGGAACAGACATGATGTTGGGAGATGGAATTTTTTATGTGTGGAAGAATAAGAAGGTCCATATATTTGGATCCCAGGATATGTAGAGGGAGCTAAATATAAGAAGACCAGAAAGGTAGAAAGAGGTCAAGTTGTACAGTGTCTTAAAAGTCAAGTAGAAGATTTCACATTTGTTCCTGGAGTTAAAAGAGAGCCACTACAGTTTACCAAAAAGAGGAGTGAAATGTTATGACCTGTGCATAAGGAAGTTTGCTTTTGTGCCCTTATCAAAGACAGATTGGAACAAGGAGTCATTCAATGTGAAGGTGCTTTGAAAAGGTAAGGAGATGTAATATCTATGATGTTGACAACAACAACAATGATGGTGATGATGATGATGATAATGATGATGATATATAAGCACATATATGCCATAATATTGACTTTCTATTCTCTTTTCAGAAACAACAATGATTTTTAGTATGGGGAAAGATGTATGGTGCAGAAGAGAAAAGCTTACTACCTAGTATAGTATAATCTACATCAAACATCATGATGGACTGAAAAGATCCCTGGAATAAGAGGCAGAAGACATTGTTCCAAATCCCCACTCCAAAACTAAATCATCATTTCACATTTGGTGGGTGATTTTACTTCTCAGTTTCCATATCTGTATAATGAGAGAGTTAGACTAGAAAAGGCTCCATTCAGCTTTAATTTCCAGAATTTATCTAGTAAGTAATAATTACATTTCTATTGAATACAAATGACAGGATGTGTCCTAAAAAGTCTGAATTAAAGCATAAGTTCTCTGAGAAAATAATATTCAGCAAAAGATGAGGCAGAGGAAGATAAGGAGAAATGTTGGCTACAAGCAGCCTTATTTTTTGTCTCTCAGGTCACATGTCAAGATCATTTCCTTTTTTCACATAGAAATTTATTGGCATTATATATGTATGTTATCCTTTAAAGTTCACATTTTCAATACTACAATAGATTCTTAGAAAGTCTATAAGGGTTAGGGCAGTTAGGTAGCACAATTAATAGAGATGTAAGCCTGGAGACAAGAGGTCATGGATTCAAATCTGACCTTAGATATGTCTTAGCTCTGTGACACAAGGAAAGTCACTTAACCCAGTTGCCTAGCCCTTACTGCTCTTCTAAGACAGAAAGTAAGGGTTAAAAAGAAATAAAAATTTTTTTAAAACAAATTCTATAATGAGATTGCCTCTAAATCTTTTTTTTTTATTAAATGTTGATACAATGTTTAATAACTATTTAGTTTATTAATTTATTAATGTAAATATATCAAATATTAATATAACACATGTATAATTATACTATATAATTAATACTAATATTAATTAATTTATCAATATAAATTAATAATTGTGACATTTTGCGATCCACGTTCTCTCTCATCTCTCTCCCCTCCCCAAGATGGCATATAGGTTGTACATGTGTTGTTATGAAATACATATTTCCATATTTCTCATGTTATGAAAGAAGATACATTACTTATACTGTAGAAATATTCATGGAGGAAATAAAGTGAAGAATGATATGTTTTGATCTGTATTCAGACTCCATCAGTTCCTTCTATGGAAGTGGATAACCTTTTTCATCATGATTCCCCTGAAGTTGTCAAAGATCACTGTCACACCCAAGATGATCATAAAGCACCTCTATCCTGTTTCCTTTCCATATACCCTAGTCCCTGGTCCACTTGGAGCAAGTACTATGGATTCATAGGTATACCAACTGCAAGATTCTTGAAGCTTTCTCATATCCATACAAGTTGTCTGATTTATGTCTGAATTAAGTTTACTTATCACTAATTGATCCTTATTAACCAGTGGTTCAAGGAAATAGCCAAGTTTTACAATTATGGTCCACTTCCCACCCTTTAATGCTGGTATTTTGCTAAAAATATGGTAAACAGTTAATAAACTTTTGTATATTCAAACCTAGGAAACTGACAATAGATTGAAATAGTTAACATTGGGAGAGCCATGTGAAAATGGGTATGCTAATGACATTCTAGGGGGTTAGTGGAACTAATCAAACATTCTGGAAATCACTTTTGAATAGCTTTTTAAATAGTGATTAAAATGCTCATATTTTTGATTCAGAGGTTTCAGTGCCAGATAGTTACCCCAAGAAGAATAAGCTAGAAAGAAAAATCATATAGATAAAAAATATTCACAAGCTGCATTTTCTACCATAGCAAAAAAACTAGGAACAAAGTTGGTATCCTTTGACTGGGTAAGAGTTTTTAAAAATGTATTGAATTCAATTAATTGAATATTACTATACAAAAAGAAAGGTTAAATTTAAAGAATCTGGAGACATATCGGAAGATATATCAACTGTTAGTAAAACAAATTAGAGTATATATACATATGTAATATATATTTCAAAAATGTAAGTTAAAAAACAGTAAAACTGAAAGCTGTGCAATTATAATGTCAAATCATAGCCCTGGATAAGAATTAAGAAAATTCAACTCTCAATTGCAGAAATGGGGTACAAAGTTTTTTGAACATTCCTTATGATGTCAGACCAATTGACATAGGAGCTGAATTTTCTGAATCAGTTCCTCTCCTGTGGGTAGTGGATTTAGGATGGAGAAATTTTAAAATGAATATTTTCGAATGAAGCAAATTACAAAAAGACTTTGAAATATTTCTGTATACTTGTTGATTGATCAAAATGTACCCTATTGTTCCACTAATGAGTTGAAAGGAAAGGTAATGTGCTCCATTAAATTCCACAGTTTGGATACTTTTGAAGTTTTTTTCAATTTTTGCAATGACGATAGTCACTTAACTTGTTGAGGTCTCACATTTTCCAATCACTGAAATAAGGATGTTTTACAAGATGATATTAAGGTGCCTTCCTCCTAGAAATTACCTGTGATCATAATCTAGCTTTGGATGCCACAAGGGATTTGAGACCACAAAATGCTTTTAGTCCAACAAAGAACAAAGATTAATGTTCAATTCTGCTAAATGCCCACTGAGGCAACCCCACTACCTTTCCAATATAGTATGCTGCTTTCCCAATAGGGAAACACCAATTTATACAGTTATTACCTATTCCCATTGCACTGGAGTCCAGCCCTATGATCACTTTATACTCCCCTGCCAGTCTTTGCAAAGTCTTGTACATGAAAAATATGCATCCCCCTGTGGCTACATAGCACATTTTAGCTGTACTTATCTACTGGCCCCCAAGGACTCATATGAATTACTTATTCTACTGTACAGGCAAGTTCTGAAAACACTAATGATTTTTGTATTCATTACATGACCAACAATATTTCAAATAAGAATCAGGGTGGACAGAAATAGCAGGTGGATTTATTAGAACCATAAAAGCAAAGACCCTGAGTTTTATATGGGAGGGTCGATGTCGATGTAATCTTCAGAAAGATTAGTGACTTAAAAAAAGTCACTTTCAAAAAAACAGAACATCATTCCTCAGAAAGTCTGTTTAGAAAGAAATGATGGTGAATCCTAGAATTAGCATCTGGATAGAATGTAGCATTTTCCTCAGTAAGTTCTGTGATCCAACAACAAAACATAGTACCAACCTGTACACTCACACAGTACAGATAGAACAGCTTCATTATTGAGAATTTTTTGAGAGATTTTGCATTTTTTTTGCTGATTCTGGAATCTCTGGGTAGTATTTTCTTCCTATCATAAAATAAGGCAAGCATGGCAAATTTAAGCAGATATAAATCAATTTCAGGGTTTTCCAAAGTACCTATTTTCACTGAAGCAAAGGAATTGGTTCAACAGCACCAGAGAAACCCAGCCCTCTTTGGGGGTGATTTTCCCTCTCTTGTGCAAAAAAAAAGTTTTGATCAGTTCTTTAAAAAATAAAGAAAATTTTCAATTTTCAAAAAGCTGATTTGTGAGAAAAAAAGCATCAAAGCCCCTTTCCACTAAATAGAACAATAAAGATCAAAACAGATTGCAACACCAACCTGAGCCTTTGTAGATGTCCATGTTTGCAGTGCATGACAAGCAGAAGGGAGAGAAAATTATATATTCATTAGTTTTGCTGCTGTATTGTAAGAAACTGCAAAAAGAAGAAATCTCTTACCCTTGTTATTAAAAATAAATAGCTACAATTTCTATAGAATTGCATTTTCCCTCCCAGCTCTCAGACTAAAGGTATCCCTAAATAAGAAGAAAACAAACATAATGACTAGGGAGATAACAAAGCATATTGTCTGGAGGATGACAAAATAGATAAAGATCTATCAATCTGAGAAGTGAGTTTCAAAATCAAAGGTTTAAGAGAATAGAAACAAATCTACAAAGTATAACCAAACTACCTAAGAAGACCCACAAACACAGATTGACCATCATTGCAGATTCAATTAAAATGGATATGTGAAGTTTAATTGCTGGTCATTTTTGAAGTGCATCAGCAAACAAATCCTCACAGAAATTAGTCATGTTGTACAAAACGTCCATTCCACTCAAAGAGTGAGAATCCTAAGACCATAGATCATAGAATCATAGATTTTTCATTGAAAACAACCTGAGAGGCCAACGAGTTAAACTCTCTCATTTGAGAGGAGGAAACTGAGGGTCAAAGATGTTAAATAACGTTCCCGTGGTCGCACATGTAGTAAGTGTTTGAGGTGCAATTAAAATCTTATTCTTCCTGATTCCAGGTTGAACACTCTATTCACTACTTGATGTTGCCTTCCAAATATTGAAAATAGATGCTGCTAAATAAAAATACATAGAAAACAAAATATACATTTGCAAATGGTGTTGAGATTTTACTTCTTAAAATGATCCTACCTAGCAGGACTGTCAATCATCATAGAAAGAACTTGAGCCTCATGGCCCCGTAGGAAGAGATATCTGCCTGCAGACTGGTTCCAAGAGTGTGTGGGACCAGTAGCTTTAGGTCAAACCTCTCTGTCATGTTCAGCATACCCAATAGAACAATGCCCAGAGTCATGGAGTGTCTTCCAGTACCGTGGTATTTTATATCGACGGATTTATCCAAAACTCGTGGCTCAATTAAATTCATACAAGAATATTTGTTGCATTAAAAGGCATAGTTTTGGGTGCTGAGAATAAAATAAGGAGAAATTAAACAGTTTTTGCCCTTCAGGAGCTTATAGCCTTGCAGGAGGTATTTGCCCATTTAACAAAAATGAAAGGCAGAAGATGAGTTCTAGATAAAGGAGAGTTCTACTTTGATATGGAGTGGGCTGCAGTATGGAATCAGGAAAAATTTCATGGAAAGTCATAGGAGAGTACCTCAAAAGTTATATATTTCAAATTCTGGATTTTTGCAGAAGTGGAAACCAAGGCTCAAAGATGTAAATTCAAATCAACAAGCATTTATTAAGCACTTCATTTGTAGTAGGGACTGATTTGGATAAAGTAAAAAGATATTTAACAAATGAGGTAAGATTAGAATCCAGTGATTTTTCCCACTGAGCGCCATGGCCTGTGTAGCCCATGACCCTTCCTTGAAGGAAGGCAAGCATGTTAACGAGTGGGGCCAAGGAAAGATTGTATTCTGGACATGAGGCTAGTGAGGGTAAGAGTAAAAAGGCTGGAGGTGGAAGGCCAAGATTAGGTTGGAATGATTCTCAAAATGTTGCTATACACTTTCAAGAGGTGTTAAAATGATTCCTTTGTAATATATTTTGAAGTGCAAAGAAAACGATACTATGTAAATGCAGTATGTGTTGTTATCATGAAAGGGCTGAGTGCCTCAGGAATGGCAATTTAAAAAAATCCTTTAGAAGATTTAGTCAAATCTCTATAGGGCATTTTTGAAAATGCTCATACCACAGCATTCCTTCTTCTACCTCCTCCTCAACACAGCAATCTTAGACCCTCTTATCTACTTCTCAGGATGCATATTTAAGTATTCTTCAGAGCATGAGAAATTGGATTAGTTATGGAAAGGCTGACATATTTATATAAACTAAAATATTATGTAGGTGTAAGAAAATATCTTTATAAACAGGAAAAAGTATTTTCTTAACTTAATGTGATAAATGTCATTTTTTGTCCAAGTTAAACAAAGCTTGCATGATGCATGAGAATAAATACTGGACAGGCAGCTAAGAAACCTTGAGTTTAGCCTGGTCATTCACTAGTTGTGCAACAGCTTCTTCATCTGTAAAACAAGGAGGTTGGACTCTTAAGAAGCCTTCTATCTTAAGGAAAAGTCTGTACCTTATTACCTTATTCTCAGGCAGTTTGCAAAAAAATGTTCTGCCATTTGGGATTGGGTAAAAAATATGGCTGTATCCCAAAGTTCAATCATTTCTTGGTCTTCTCATTCTATACCTTCTTCCCTGGTGATCTTCCCTATTCTCTGACTTCATCTATCACCTTAAACTTGACTTACCTGTCTACTTTTCTAACTTTAATCTTTCTCTTCAGGTATTGAGGCTTATATCTCCTTCCATATGCTAGACATCCCTGTCTGGCTGACCCATACTCACAACAAAGTCATTCAAACTAAAATAACACTCCCATATTAGGGACCCACCTCCCTTTTCCTATCTTTGTTTTCCTACTATGTTACTCTCCATTCAACTACCTTCCCAACTCTCTACACTCCTTCACTGATTGAGTTTTTGAAAACATGCCTGTTCTTGAGGTTGCTACAAGGGGTCCCAAATAACTTACTGCAGTTTGAAACTTTCTAGCTACAGCTACTTTGGGGAAACCTTATACATCTTTATAACCCATTCTTTCTTTAATTGTAGTTTGATTTCCTTCCCCATTAATTCATGGAAAATTTTCTCTGCCATGTCAGTAACAAACTCCTAACTGCTAATTTCAAAGGAACTAGGTAGAACAATGTGGTAGAGTGCTGAATCTAGAGTCAGTAATGGGTAGTAGCGAATTTGGATCTGATTTCATACTCTTACTAGTTATTTGACTCTGGACAAGTTACTTAACCTCTCTCTGACCCAGTATCTTCATTAATAGCATTTATCTACCAAGACTGCTGTAAAGATAAAATGAGATCATATTTGTAAAATGCTTGGCAAACCTTAAAGCACTACATGGATGTTAGCTGCTATTTTTGTTTTTGTTATTGTTATTATTATTTTTCTTCTTCATGGCTTCAATTAATGACAATGTTTATGACTCTGGTGATAATTAGATGTTTTCTCCTCCCTTTGCTTCAGAGACATTACACTTTAGTGATTCTTCTCATATGCCTCTAGTTATTCCTTTTCTGTTCTTTCATTGGCTTACCTTCTACTTTCTGAGTACTTTTACAGATGGTTTCAGAGTCTTTCCTCAGCCCTACTATCTTTATTTCTACATAAATTCTCCCTTGATTATTTCAGATACTCCCGTGTCTTCTGTTACCCTATCTTTGTATATGATTTCTAAATATATATCTGTGTAATTATCCTCAAAGTCCAAAGTTCTAAGATCTCTTTGAAGCAGCTTTAGAAAAAGATATTGCCAATATCCTGGACCAGGAAAGCAGATCTCCTTGAGAAGATACTGTAAGGACCATCATCATTTCAAATGCACAACAAAGATGACACTAATAGAGACTGCTTTCAGAAATCAAATATTACATTGTGAGACTGAGTGAACCTTTGGATATAATCACCTGAACGGGGGTGGGTGGAGGGGTTGAGCCCTTCATTAATTCTGATTGTAAAATTTTGTGCTATAAAGGGGAATTCCCCCTAATTGCTCTTTGTCAATACGCCAATCAAACTTTTTTCTTTTCTTCTTTCTCTTAATTATCCGGATTGTAGTTACACCATCTATGAAATGTACAATTATCTTTTGTGCCTTTCTGCACTTTGGTGAGAACAATCCTAAATATAAAGACACCGTATGTGGAATCGTTCACTGGGGGGACCAATATAGAGAACTGAAAGTGGGGAAACTTAACATGCTTATCTCCCAAAGAATCTGAGGAGGTATTGTGTGAATTAAGTATCTAGGGCATGTCCAACTCAATCAAATCCTGTAAGAGTCACCTAATAGGGAGTCACAGAGTCATGTGTCTTAATTTGCTAGTATGGTAGGTGAGATCCTTGACCAGTGGTAGTCAGTGGAGGCAAAGAGCCTAAAGTGAAACCCTGGCCAATTGGAAAATTTTGGGGAAGGATTTAGATTGAACTTAAAAAGCCAGCACATGAAGAGAGCTGGCTGGCTCCCTGCCATTTTTGAGCTTTTTAAAGGAGCTCTCTCACTGGTGAGCTGGCACTTATCTATGTAAGCCTTTTTGGTAAGCTGCAGTCAGCTGCTGTTGGGAACTTCAGCTTGCAACTGCAGCCGGGGGTACTTTGAGATAGTTAAATTGGAAATATAACTTATTTCTCTCTTTCTCTTTACTAATAAACACTTATAAATTTAATATAAAATCTCCAACATTAATTTTTATTACACATCTCTAGTATTGACCTCCCTTTTGAGTTTCAGAGCCATATCTCCAAATGCCTATAAGACAAGATCACTTATATGTGAATTAGTACTGATCATGTCAAGCTCAACTTGTCTGACCCTGAATTTATTACATTTTTTACTCTCTTATATCTGTTTTTGGGACCACTGTTCACTCTGTTTCTTTTGTCTGAAAAATTCTAAAATTTTCTTCCTTCTTCATCATTCATATGCAATTAGCTACCAAATCTAAACAATTCTGTCTCCATATTCTCATACCTATCCTATGCCCTTGATTTTTCATTCTCAACATATTAGCATAGACCTTCAATGATAGTTTCCTGGAACATCCCTCTTCCTCCTCCTCTAATGAATTTATACTTCGTTTTTTTAAGAATTCATTTCAAATGTCATTTCCTAAATGAAGTTTTCTATTTTTGCTATTTCTTCTCTATCCCTAGTTTCTCAAGGTTTTTCTCTTTTGGAAGTCATGTAGCATTTTTACAACTCTCTAAAGCACTTATTATATATTGAATTATCAATATCTGTGCATTATTCTCCATGAACATAAGCATAAACTATATATTTTCCCGGACTTTGCCATCCTAGAGCTTAACCTGTATTAGGGTGCTCATGGCACTTACAATCCTTTAAAAGAAACAACTAAACTTCTTAAACAAGAATAATTCACTAAAATAAAAGTGAACAGACAACACTTCCTTCTGCTTTGCTCACAGAAGATACTTAATAAATAGCTATTCAATGAAAGAACTCTTTCCCTGAGTGATCTTTCTTTTCACTTGTCTAAGCATGCCACATTTGGGAAAGTGAATTTCCTATATGACTCCCACAAGCTTCCCAATTTGGGTGATGGCTCCCTACCACTGAACTTCAGTAGCATTTTATGTATTATGACTCAATTAGTCCATGCTGATGTGTGTTTTTATTTATTTTTTTGTTTTATGTATGAGTCTTGACTTTCCAAGAAAGCTTTAAATTCTTTGAGGGCAAAGTGCTATTTCACACCAGCCTACATACTCCTTTAAATCACTTTGAAAATGAAATATAATCTTTAATGATGTTGATAATGATGGTGACAGTAGTGATGATGTAATTCACTTAAAAGCTGTCCCTTTTGCAGCTACATTGCTTTCAGTGAGCCTGTGTGATCCAAACATGTAGAGAAAATAGTGACAAGCAATAAAATTCTATTTTCATTGCATCTGATTTTTACATTGTCTCATATAAATACCACATGACATTTAATATAAATGGTAATTAAGGCACCTTTCTAGAAGATATGAAGCCTTTATCTTCTTTCATATTTGCATTAGCAAATATGACTCCACATGCTTATATATATATATATGTATATCACACGCAGACATATTGATATGAAAGAAAAGAGATTTTGCAGAATTACACACAATTAAAACTTAGCTTGAGAAATGTGAACCAGAGACATTGATCTCAAGTATATAAATAGGCAAATTGTATGTTGAACTTTACTCAATGAAATAATCACATTTTATCTTCTTTCCCTACCTTTACAATATTAGAAGAAAGTGTCGAGACAATAACATATCAAGAGGTTGCCTGAGACCTAGGCTGAATGAAAAACATATTGATTTACAGGAATATATAATTAAGAAAACTTTTCAAAAAAACAT
The DNA here is from genome assembly GCF_016433145.1 of Gracilinanus agilis. Lineage (NCBI taxonomy): Eukaryota > Metazoa > Chordata > Mammalia > Didelphimorphia > Didelphidae > Gracilinanus > Gracilinanus agilis. The sequence goes on from NC_058132.1 coordinate 294,904,826, forward strand.
AAACACAGATTTAAAATCTGGGAAGAAGCATTAATCTTATGTGTCCTTTTATTTAAACAAATATAAAAGAGAACTGAAATATATGAAATAAAATTTTGGTTATTATGTTAAATAAGGGATCTTTGGAAATTATGTCTCTACTATGTGAAATTTATTTGAAATATTCCACAAATCTATTTGCTTGTAAAGCATTCCATTTAATTCTCTGTTTCTTCTTCAGTTTGGAGGGGGTAGCTCTTAGAGAACTGGAAGGTCCTTTAAAACTCATTTATCATCATTTACTCATTTTACAGGTAGGGAAACAGAGATCCAGAAAGTTGAAGGGACTCGTACAAGATTTAGAACCATAACTAGAGCAAAGTAACAGGGACAGAGAGTGCTCACATTTCTTTACCAGCAAAGAAACAACTACACTTATTACCTAGTAAGCAAGAATGATTCACTAAAATAAAAGCTACCAGCTAGTGATTCCACCTTCTTGTCTCCCTTTCCATCTCCAATTGCTTGTCCTCCTTAGATTTGCCTCATCTTCCTAATCTTAGATATTAGTCTTCCTAATTACAAGTATTCCTTCCATATTATGACTTTACCCATTGGTTTAAATATATTGTGGATCTGTATAAGAAATTAAATGGGAACTTTAGGGGAGTTTTGCAGAAGCCTCAGATGAAACATGAAGGCCAGCAGATGACACAGGAAAAATTTAGAAAACTCAAAAAGGCAAAAGACATATGAATAGTATTGTATGATAACAAACATATGTTATCTTTAATACCATAAATAAACACAATTTCTTTTTTAAAGTTAAAATAAGTAAATAGTCAAAGTTTGTGGAAATAATGTGGAAGACAACAGAAGACAAAGAAAGACTACAAATGTTAACATTGACCTACATACACCCCAAGACCAAATACTCCAACTAAATTTTATAAGGTACTGTAAACAGTCTTAAAGAAAAAAAAAAAGAAGAAATATGAAGGGAGTTCTAAACAATTGTTTCTTGGATTTTTCAGAACTCAGGGGTGTTCTCAATCCCAGTGATATGGAAGGGATACCTTTTATTATCTTGTGATTTCTTTTTGTCTCTACTTTACCACCTTCCCTGTACCAACTGAGTTGAGGGGAAATTGCTGGCTTATTGTCCTAGGTGGGAAAAATTCAACCTATGACTCTGCCAAGATACAAAACTACAGTAGAGGACAGAATCAAGATTCAAATAAAGTTTCTCTGAATCCAAATCCAGTGCTATTTCCTTTATAAAAGACCCACTTACTCTAATGCCAAATGGTCTTTAAGTTTTCCTCACTAATAATATTAATAAGAATATTTTACATTTGTGGAGTAAGTCCTTTTTGCCTATTGAGCAAAGTGCACTTAACAACCTATTGTCATATATTTTTATATCAATGTGTAAATTAAGTGTAGAGCTCACATTAAAATATGCATTCCATAGTGAAATGATGTCTGGAGAGAAGGTAAATTATTTGGTTAAAGCCACAAAGTCAGAAGGAAAACCCAATTCTTCACTTTTTGAAGTACTGAATTCTCATTTTATAGACAAGATAATAAAATCCATGAAGGTTAAATAACTTCCTCAAAGACATACAGTTAAATAGGAACAGGGCCAAGATGAGACCTTAGGTCTCTAAATTCACGTGTGTCTTCTTACAGTACTTTTCATTAATAGCTGGAGAATCTAGAAAAATACATCCAGCACTCTATCCAAAGGCATAGAATGATAAGGATTAGTCAAGTGGGAGGGAAAGAAGGTCTAGGGCAGTGGTTCCCAAACTTTTTTGGCCTACTGCCCCCTTTCCAGAAAAAATATTACTTAGACCCCTGGAAATTAATTTTTTTTTAATTTTAATAGCAATTAATAAGAAAGATAAATGCACCTGTGGCCCTGAATTGCTGCAGCACCCACCAAGGGGTGGTGGCACCCACTTTGGGAATCACTGGTCTATGGCAAGCCCATTATAATATTCCACTGAAATAAATAAGAAAAGGCAAGGGAAAATGTCATGATATATCTACAACAATCTGATTTTTAATCTTGAATATATGTTTGTATTCATGAATATATATATATGCATTGTAAATGTATGTGTGCATGCATACACACATATGTCTATACATGTGCGTATGCAGATATAAATATACCCTGTTTTTCTTTTAAAGATTATTAGAACAAAAATACACTGGAAAAATGAAGTTCCCTCAGATATTCCAGGTTGCTGCTTCAGGCACCAGTAACAAGACAGAAGACAATTTGGTCTTTATGTGATGGATAGTCTATGCATTGTTGAAGACTTACTCCGGGCAGAATGCCATCTTGAAAATACCAGCAATCTAAAACTACATGTACTAAATAAAATGGAGGAAATATCAAAAACTCAGAGGAGTAAAAATCCTAGACTGCATTCCACAGTGACCCTTTAAATGTATTCATAATAACCCTGTCTCTTAACCAACATGACATCATACGGGTGCCTTTTTTTTGCGTGTGAAGTTTTCTCTTTTAAGCTATTGGATATTTCTAAATTTTAGATGACTCCATTTTTGCAGTTGTAATGTCCAGAGAATAATTACTGATTCCATTTTTTTGCCGAGGGGGAGCTCTGGTATTAAAAAAAATAACTACATCAGATGGTGAGAAATGTGTGAGAAGTATGTTTCAGGAGAAAAAAATGAGAAAGGTCAAAGACTTATAGATTATAAAGGAATCTCATATCTCTGCATCTTGAACATTTTCTTTAAAAAATTGGTAGGTACTGAACATGGTGAACATCAATAATATCATAAAGAATGAAACCGACTACTGATAGAAAAGAGTTAAGAGAGAGGATAGTAATTTCTGAATCAGTTGTCTTGTGTACATACAAATTTCTACTGTTTAGAACTAAGATCCAAACACATAATAAACAGGAAAAAAGAATTATAATGAGAAAAATGTGTACAATTAAGAAGACTACATTACTTAAACTTTAATTAGTATTTAGGTTGCTAAAATTTTTTTAACTGGGGAATGGACAACAAAAATTATATCAACATTAACTACAATTTAATTCCAAAGCTATAGCAATGTACGTCAGGTTCTAGGGCAAAGAGACCAAAGAATAAGATCTTTCCTCCTAGTAATACTAGAGAGCTATAAATCATGGAATATGTGGTGGATAAAAGTAGGCCACAGCACATTGCCCACAGTGATTCATACAAAAAGTAACATAAATGGTATCACCATGGGATTGTCTGACCAGGAAAGAAAATGTGCTGGTCATAGAGCAAGAGAAAGGGTTAGAAGATAAATTGTGATATCAAGATTAAATCAAACCCCATAGTGGAAGGTAGATATCATGCTTTATGAAATTTTCAGGAAGGACTTATGGAAGAACATGGACAAAAATCACGTGAGATGAAAATATGGTGATCAGATAAATTCAGCACCAATACAGAATACAGAGAGTACCCATATAGATAAAGCAACTAGATTGTGTCATGGTCAGAGGGTTAGGATAGAAATTAAGAATACCTGAGTTTGATTCCTATATTCAGAATTTACCATTTATGTGACCCTAGTAAAATCACTAAATCTTTCTCTGCCTCAATATCCTCATCTGTGAAAAGAGGTGAGTAAACTCAATTATTTCTAAAATACTCTTCTAGGCTCTGCAACTTATCACCTACATGATTTTGGGCAAGGGGCTCAACATCTCCAGGTCTCAGTTTCCTTATGCAATATGAGGATAATAAATGAGTATAATAGTACCTACTTCATAGGGTTGTTCTAAGAATTAAATAAGACTACTACCAACAAAACTCAGCAAGAAAAATAGGAGAAATTCCATTTAAAATAATTGCAGATGATATAAAATACTTGGGAAGTCTACCTGACAGCACAATGCCAGGAGTTATTTGAATACAATTACAAAATGTTTTTATACAAATAAAGACAGATCTAAATAACTGGAGATATTAATTGCTCATGGGTAGACCAAGGCAACAGAATAAAAATGACAATTCTATTTAAGTTAATTTACATACTATGTTCCATATCTATCAAACCAACAAAGATTTATTTCATAGAGCTAGAAATAATTTATGGATCAAACACAAAAAAACAGGGTATGGCACCAGAAATGCTATAAATATATTTAAGTACCAATCAAGCAATCATGCTCATGGACCTGTCAGTTCCTTTAATCAGATCCAAGCACCAGAGAGCAAATGTGGATCTCTAGGTCAGATAAACAAGTTTGATCAAACCAATCTCATATTTAATATGTGTTCAGGTGATTGATATACATCACTGGATGTGAGGAAAAGGGGGAAGGATCTGTCATTTCATTCAAAGCTAAAATAGATCAAAGTCGCTTTCCTATATGGCTTTAAAAACAGAAGTGACACTGAAATAAAAGTTGGAAATATGATAATATTGTAATGACCTTTATGTGTGCTCTCTAAAGATGAGAGAAGATGAGTTTGGAAAGACTCATCACCAGGTTGGTTACAGAATAATGATTTTGTTTAATGCCACAAAAATGATCAAAGACGCAGAGAAGTTGTGATCTAGGTTGGGGAAGAGAATACCCATTAGGGGAAATCATAAATGACTGCATGTGCAACTGGAATCATTTCTAAAGAAATGAGAAGCCAAATAGAAATTAAGAAATAAAGTAGGGCTTAACATTGCAAGAACAGGATTCATTCATTATTCGTTTATCTTTTCTGCAACCCCAAGAAGCTCCTGATGTTTTTTTTTAAAAAGCTGGAATATGGGAAAATGCATCTGAAAGATATTTAGTCTGTTCCTATGACCCTGGAGAAATTACTCAAGAGTAGTTTGTTCTGACTGAAGCAGAAGAGAAATTACATATGTCTCACTTCTGCTAAATATTTCTAAGACCTATTCTAAGTAAAATGCATATCTTCTTTTCATTCTCATTTGGAGCAATTATAATAGTAAAAGACTTGCAGTCAGTTTTCCATTTTTTTTCTCACCAAAATACATTAAAATCAAAGAGTTGACACTTCAATTTCAGAATCAAGATTCATATAGCATTTGAACAGTCTTAGGAACAGCACTTGAGAAATATGTTACAGACTAGTTGTCAAAATGCACTTGTATAGGAAGTTTCTTTCCCATACCAAGGATTCATGAAATTTGAGGTCTGAACCTATATATGAAAATATGGAGTTTCAGACTTCAAATGCATATATATTTCCTGCTATTTTCTCATCTTCCCTTTATTAATAATTCAAATATATCCAATACTTGACAGATTTTATGAAATGATGATAATCATCTTTTAAATATAATAGAATTTCTAAATTACTCTTTTTAAAAAGAAAGTTGCTTTTTTTTAAAAAAATGATCTTATGTAAAAGTGTAGAAGCCAATTTGAGAAGCTCAGAAAAAAATAGGACAAGTGGATTTTATTCTTTCTGGAGGCAAAGTCTAGGAGGCCAAGTCTCTTGGTTCTACAACTGAATTATTTTAGAGTTTCTTGTAAATAAGGTTATTTTTGGAATCCTTAAGTTGAGATCTTTAATAAGGAAAACTTACCTCAGAGAGGATAATGCATTTCAATGGTTACACATTCCTCAAATTTTAAATCCGAATTAAAAAGTTCTAAGTATTCAGTAACACATTAAATTGCACAGAAACTACACAATCTAGATTTTTTTTAAAAAAAGGTTTTCTGCCAAACAGAATGTTTTCCATTCCTATAATTAAATAGATCTTAGTCATTCAATTGATTAGAAATATCAAAGATTTAAAAATTACTCTTTGAGAAGTCAACTCAATCCTGTTCCACAAGAGGACATAGTGGCATTTTTAAAAGGGGGAGGGTCCTTAATTGACTCTGGCACCTGATGTGTAAATAGACTGTACCACTTATTTTCTCAATTTGGCTCTAGTAGCAAACACAAAGTGCTACTGACATTGTTGCAGATCAGACAGAATACCAGATTTGGAGACGGAAGATCAGGCCCAAAATGCAACTCTGCAACTTGTAAAATGCAAAATGCATGACCTTTGGTATGCATTGGATGAAAAATGCTATCTACTTCCAGAGTAAGAATTAATGGAATCTAAATGCAGATCAAAGAATGATATTTTTTTCACTTTATTTTCTTTGTCTCATTCTAAAACCTGACTAATATCAAAGCATATTTTACATAATCACACTTGTATAACGTATATCGTATTACTTATGATTTCAGGGAATGAGGGAAGGAAAGAATTTAGAGCTCAAATTGTTTTTAGAATGAATGTTAAAATTTGTTTTTACATGTAATTGAGAAAAATAAAATATGTTTGAAAGCATTTAAACTCCCTGGGCCACCTTTTACTCCCCTAAAAAATGGGAATAATAAAGTCTGCCCCATCTCAAAGATTTGGAATTGGAAAGCTCCAGTAAGGCAATGAATGATATGAAAGCATTTGGAAAATTGTAAGGTACTATAAGTAGAAAGTATTGGTGTTATTAGAAATATCATTCATTCATTCATTTATTCATTAAACATTTATTAAACATTTACTGTGTTTCCAGCATTATGCTAAGCACCTGATGAATCAAAGCCCAAAGCCTGGGCATTTCAAATCTCAACTAGGTTTGTATTTTCTGCAATTCCTTCTAATCCAAGGGCATCCTGTTCTGTTTTCTTTGTTTATTTTGTAGGAAAATAATCATTTCCATTTGGCCAGGGCCCCCACAGCTAGAAATTTCTTTTCTTCAGTAAAGTATAATTTTCTGTTTTATGACTAAAACATTACAGATTACAAAACTTCTAAATGTCATCTAATGAATACACGTTAACCTCCTAAGAATATAAAGTACTGATAACATCTGAGTATTGCACCAGCTAGCAGTATTTCATGTACGGGCATTATGGGAACAGATTCAGCCTGACTCCTTTGTGGTAGGATCACCTTTCCTACTCTAAATGATCTGCAGGTGTAAAAATTGCATGCACTAATAATTGCACCTGAAATTAGCTAGATCCAGGTGTAACTGGCCACTTGTACCTTCCCAAGAGAGCCTCGTTAATTATATCAATTATTAGGTAATTATCATTATAATTACATGAGAATGAGCTTATGATTTTACAGCCATGAAAAAGTAGGGTAGAAAATAAGGTCTAAAAGTAAGTTTTCAATACATTTTAATGTAATGAGAATATAAACTGGACTTCATGCTCTAAGGCTGACTATTGGATTATTGAACATCATACTAATAGCTTTTAGAATACCTTCTTGTTTCACTACTCGGTGATTTTTGACTTGACTTACATAATTTCTTCAGTAAATAAAGTTATATCTTAAGAACATTTTAATATTGTTAATATATATTCTCTGGTTCAAAGTTAAAGATCACTAGTTTTATCAGGTTTCAATTCAATAATCATTTTATTAAAAACCTAGTATATGCAATGTATATGCAAGGGGCACAGTGCATTGGACCTGGATTCAGGAAGGCTTGAGTTTAAGTCCAGCCTCAGACACTCACCAGCTGTGTGACCTTGGGCAAGTCACTTAACCCTGTTTACCTCATTTTTCTCATCTATAAAATGAGCTGAAGAAGAAAATGGAAAAGTACTCTCATACCATTGACCAGAAAACCCTAAAAAGAGGCACAAAGAGTTAGACATGATTAAAATAACTGAATGACAACAATATATGCAAAGCACTACACTACAGCATAGGGATATTATGATAAAAATATGCATAGAATTGGAAGATGAAATGTCAGGTTCAGGTAACAACAAGGATTATAGCTTAAAGGCAACAGAGGGTATATAAAGGGAAATGTGACTCTTTTGGGGACTTTCTTGGCAAAGATATTGGAGTGGTTTGCTATTTTCTTCTGCTGCTCATCTTACTGATGAGAAACTGAGACAAAAATGATTGTGACTTGCCCAAGGTCACACAGCTAGTAAGTAAGTGTCTGAGGCCAGATTTGAACTCCCAAAGATCAGTCTTCCTGACTCTAGGCCAGGCATTCTATCTGTTGTTCCACCTAGCTGTACAGGGGAATATTTTAATGTGAAATAAATCTGAAAAGATAACATGGAGCCAGACTTTGGGGGGCTTTAAATACCAGACTGAGAATTTTGTATTCTCTCTTCTGGAGCCAAGAAGAAATCAATGTCGACTTTTGAGCAAGGGAATGATGTAATTGGTCTATTGCTTTTAGAGAGACTAATTTGGCAGCAATGTGGAAGAATGGATTAGAGAAGGGTGAAACTAGAAACAGAAATTAAATTTAGGAAATTATTACAACATTCAAAGGAATTGGTGATGAGAGCCTGAACTAACTTGGTGGCTGAGTAGAGAGAAATGGATGAATTCAAGATGTTTTGGAGGTAGAATCAATAAGATGTCAACTCATTATATAGTGGAAGAGAAAAGAATGTCACTAAGGCTATGAGTCCAGGTGATTGAAAGAATGATTCTGTATTCAACAGAAACAAAGATGTTTGGAAGATGGAAAAGTCTACAGAGAAATAAAAAAGCCCAATCTAGGGAAGCAGTATGCTGCAATAGAAAGAGCACTACTTTTAAAATTGGAAAATCTAGGCGAAAATTTTGGATCTGCTTCCATGAGTCTGAGAAAATCACGTAACTTCATTGAGCTTTAGCTTCCTCCTGTATGATCCTTTGACCATCTAATCCTATGATTTCTATGTTCCCAATATGCTTGGGACCCAGGAGACCTTCTTCAGTCTGACCTTTATTCCAGTCAGGAGAGGGTTGGAAGTATATGATGTATGAAAAAGGAAGGCTGTGAATTTTTTTTTTACTAGGAAAAGTAACAAGACACAGGATAGTTTGAATAGAGAAGACAGAGAGAAACAAGAGGAAAGAAAAAAAAACAGATGTGGAGCCAGTCCTTCTGCCACTACTAACAGAGTCTCCCCCACTTGCACATAACTCGTTGTTATAGACAGAGAATTCCCCTGACTCCCACCAGTATTAGACTTTTGGAAGTTGAAACACTGCACTTTGGAGACCATGAGGTTTCACGAGTTTAGTCCCAAGAAAGTAATGAGTAATAAGTACTTTGAGGACTCTGATGTTTCAGCTTGAAGTGCAGAGATAAAAGCTGAAACTGAAAAGCTAAAGAAACCACTATAATCCAGGTGGAAATGTCCAGCAGTCAACTAGTAATACAGGGGAGTACTTAAGCAGAGAAATTTAAGAATAGATTACCTAGATTTTGGGAGGTATCTGTTTATATTATCCATAGGAGTCAAACGAGATCATTAACAGATATTATAAAGTTATAAATGTAGAAGGGAAAATGTCCCAGAGTACCTTAAGGACACTTTTAAGATTTAGGAAATCACAAAGAATATTTTCTTCTTTTTTTTCTATTCTTAGGACACAGGCTATAGCTCAATTAGTTAAATAACAAAACAAATACATTCATTTCTCTATTAATTGTATTTAGTATTGGGAGGAAACAATATATAGAAAAACCTAATATCACTACTTTTTCATTATTAGACACAAATTCTTTCCTTCCCTCCTTCCTTTCTTCCCTCCTTCCTTCCCTCCTTCCTTCCTTCCTTCCTTCCTTCCTTCCTTCCTTCCTTCCTTCCTTCCTTCCTTTCTTCCTTCCTTCCTTCCTTCTTCCTTCTTTCCTTTCCTTTCTTTCCTTTCCTTCCTTCCTTCCTTATTACCATATTAGTTCTGTGAGTAAAACTCATTTGGCATCAATTTTATGTCCCCTTCACAGTTGTATGATTCAAAGCCCAATCTTTTTCCTAAACAAAAATTATTCTAGCTTTTTTCAAGGCTTGTTATACAATTTGTTCAGAGAACTGTGGCTCAAACAATTAGTTGATCCTAAGGGATCATAAACATATTTGATTACAAATGCAGTAGTGGAAAGCTGAATTTTGTTCTTTTTGTTTGTTTAGGTATTGGACAGTTTAATATACAAGCTAATTCTTCTGGTTGCCTCTAGGAACAGGTTGAGCTACTGAGAGTAACTGTTTTTTCATTGATAGTTAATATTCAGAGCTTGGGAAGAAAAAGGAAAAAAAATGTAGATTCCTTTCTAAGCTTAGTCATTGCTTCCTGAAATTACCATGTTAATTTTGTTATCCTCTTTTCTTCTCTGATTTCAAACATATGGCAAATTACAACTATAATTTTAGGTTGGCAATTTTTAGTTCTTTACTCAGGAACCTTTAAATACTAGAATGAGCATTAGATATGGGTCTAGAACATATAATAAAAGGAAGAGACTATGAACACTTAAAAGGAAGGAATAAACATTAAGAGCTAACATGGAGATGCAAAGCTAAGATGGTAGAGTAGAGGCAGTGAGCTCAATTGAACTGTCCTAGTATTCTCCTGAAAAAAACAACTATAAAATAGAGCCTCAAGTCAGATTTTGAAGTGGACTGTGATACCAGGGTAGGGGCTGGTCCATAGAGAAAATCCCAGTGGTGAAACTTGGAGGTATATACAAAAGTAGCAACTTTCATAGCACTCTGCCCAGAGTAGACAAAGTGGTTAGAAAACTGGTCAGAAAGAGATTATAGACTATTTGCCAGAACTTGTTATGACTGGTGTGCTAAATGGCAGCTCTAATGGCCATACAGTTCTGCATCATAGTTCCAGGATGGAAAGGAGTGCTTGTGGTTTATAACTGGACCAAGACACAGGTTGCAATTCCTAGAAAGAGAGGAGCATTAATGCCTACAGATGAAGAGGAGTAGGGTCCTATTCTCTGTAAAGACTAGAATGCTGATCAGATATCTTCCTAGATTTTACCTTGAAAGCAATAAAAACTTACAAATCCCTAGAAGTAGCTCTGAAAATAGCAGTACAAAATGCCTGAAGCTTGAGACAATGCCTTTCCACCTTGAGATGAGCAGAAGTGAACTTTAACATGAAGTTCAATGTGAAAAAATAGGCTGGAAAAATAAGCAAATGACAACAACAATAGTAACAACAAAAAAGGAACTTGACAATAAAAAGCTACTATGGTGGCAGAGAAGACCAAAGCATAAACTCAGAAGAAGACAACAATGTGAAAATAGCTACAAGTTAAGTCTCCAATTAGAGGCTTTGTCCAAAATTAATTGGACACAGATACAAGAAAAATTCCTAGAATAGTTAAACAAAAAGATGATGTAGAGGAAAAATAAGAAAATAAGAATGTTGAAAGAAAATTATGAAAAAACAGAATTAATAGCTTCACAAAATAGTGAAGAAGATAACTAATTAAAAAACAGACTTGGCCTGTGGTAAAAGAGGCTCAAAAATGCACTGAAGAAAAGAAGTTCTTAAAAAGCAGAATTGGTGAAAGAGGTACAAAATCTCAGGAAGAAAATAATTCCCTTCTGAATGACGAATTTGTGAGCTTATCCTTTCATTTTTTACAACTTTCAATTCTCTCTGGAATGTCTTAATTCATTTTACCTTCTGATTATGACATTTGTAATACACTAAAATATTATTTTTAATGACAGCTAAATAAAGTAACCTATGTAAAATTATACTGCCGTACAGTTTAGGCCATGTCAATTATCATGTGTCATTGTGCAAATGTAAAGCATACTATAGATGCATAATAAAATCACATTTTAAAATGGATTCTTAGGGAGTAATTTAGAACCTTACAAAGAGTAAGAAGAATGGTATATAAAGAAAATAAATACAAAATATAAATAATAATAATAGTTACTAACATTTATGTAGTGCTTGAAGGTGTACAAAAATGATAGGAATAAGGACTGGATCTGTGATTTCAATGTTAGGAAGAGAAGTTTTAGAGGAAACTTCTTTATCTATGTAGGTCAGTCTCTTTTCTGCACCTTATATTCTTAGAGTCTTTTCTAAACCTGTGAGACACAAATAACTTTCCTAGGGTCATACAGTCACTATGTGTCAAATGTAAGACTTGAACCAGATTTTGACTCCTGTTCTCTTATTTTTTACATATGTTATCTCATTCCTTACAACTGTGTGACCTTAGGCAAGTCACTTAATCCTGTTTGTATCAGTTTTATCTTGTGTAAAATGATCTGGAGAAAGAAATGGCAAACCACTCCAGTATCTTTGCCAAGAAAATTCCAAATTGCATCACAAAAAGTTGGATACAACTGAAAAATGACTGAACAATAACATTTCATGTGATTCTCAAAATAAACCAATAAGGTAGGTGATGTTATTATTCACATTTTACAACTAAGGAAATAGAGTCTAAGGGATTGAGTGACTCACATTTTTTGACTCTAAATCCAAAACTTAATCCCAAATTCTATAGCTAATTTCCTTTACAATATAAAAATGTACATATCAATCAATTTTTCATGAAAATGAGAAAGTTCTGGTTAGTGAAACAAAATAAAAGGTATTTATCTGAAGTGCAAAGAGTGTTTAAAGAGAGAAATCAGATCTTTGTTTGTATCCTGATTGCCATTTTAATGAGGGGGTTAGTCTCAGTAACTCTAACAGCAATAATTATAACAGCTAGTATTTATATAGCCCTTTAATGTTTGCAAAGTAGTTAATAAATATTATTTCCTTTGAATCACATAGCCATCTTAGAGGAGTAGGTGCTAGTATTATCCTGATTTTGCATATGCAGAAACTGAGGCAGCCAATAATTAATTGACTTCTCCAGGTCCTAGATCACAAAGCTTGTTAAGATGTAAAGTTAGATTTGAACTCAATCCAACCTATCTCTAGGTCCAGCTCTCCATCCTTTTTACCACTTAGATGACTTAACATTTTTATGCCTCTTTTTATAAGTTAAGACGCACTAAATAATCTCTGAATTTCCTTCTGGCTTTAAATCAATGAATCTATAATTCAGACACATTCATTGATAATGCTTTTCAAAGTAAACATGAACTCAGTTAATTGATAGAAATTTGGAGTTTTGTAGAAATCTGTAGACCTACATTCCCTTTTCCAAACAACTAAAAAAATTGAGGATAAATTACAGTCCAAAAGACAAATAAATATTCATTTTCCTAGGAGAGAAGTTTGAACCTGCTGGTAATTTAATATATGAGATAGTAGATATTTAAAACATGTTTATTCCATATTTAGAATATGAAAAGTGCTATCAGGAAGACATTATAAGCATTCCCTTCAAATAGGTTATTACCTATCTACTTAGTTAAAAACAAACAAATGAATATAGTTTGCACAATTGAACAAACAATAGTTTGAACAATTAAGTGCTTAACTGTAATACCAAACACATAAGCTCATCAAGATTTCAGAAATTAAAGTCTGACCATCCTCATGGAATATGCAAATCTTTCTGAGGTTCACTATTACTTACATACATAAAAATACAGATCTATATCTTTAAATAAATAAACATTAAATAATAAACAGTTCACCATATTTTTACTTTACAATATTCTTTTGTAAATATGATTATTTGTTATCCTCACTAATCATTTAGACTGTGAAGCCCTTAAAGACAGGTATGATTTCTAATTTCTTGACATAATAAGATAACATCCAGTCTGACACACTGCACCTGGAAAGTATTTAATAATAAGCTGAAATCCAAAACATTTTTTCTTATGTTAAATAATCAAACATTCACTGTTGCTCTGGAGACTGCTATTGACTATACGGCTATTTATGCCATAGTTAGGGGCACACACTATTCTAAAATTACAATGACCCAAGACTGAAATAAGACTGAAAGCAAAAGAAAAATGAACAGCTAATACTGACAAACAAGACGACCACACGCATAGTTAGCCAAGCAGCTCCTTCCAGTGGCCTGTGGCAACGAGGGTCAAGAGGCAGTTCCACATGAAAAACTTTCTTATGAAATGGAAAATCTCTCTAAGACTGATTCCTACCTCTTCCTAAGCCTGGCTGGATTTTTTTCAATGGCTTACTGAATACTTTAACAGTATCTCAGGGAATTCTTCTTTTAAAAACTAGGTTTTAGTAAAAAATTCTTTTGACATTTTGACAGGCAAAAAAACCCTCCTCAAAATCTCAAAGCAGAATATTTTCTTTTCCAATGCAATAAGCACACCCACAGTGCCACTGGATATTCTGTAAACAGAGTTAGACATCTAGAATTTAACTGCAGGATTCCATTTTTAATAGAACACAATATGTTCTCATCAAAATTGTTCTTTTTTATTTCTTAGTACATACTGAATCTTCTTCCATATATTATTTGTTAGTTAAGAATCTTATTGAACATTTATATAATGCTTCATAAAGTGATTTCATTATGAGCACCCTATGAATTAGATAATGAAATACTGTTACCTTCATTTTTCAGAAGAAGGAATAGACTAAATTATTTTCTCTTACTTACAAAGCTGGTAAATATCAGCACCGTGTCTCAATTTCAGCACTTGTAACTCAAAATTTCCAGAATCTTTACCTGTTACATCATACTGCCTCTCTATCACTTTATTAGTCACAGTGGGAGAATGCAAATGAAAGAGACAGAGAAGCTCCTGACCTCAAGAAGCTTACAAAAATTTAATGACATACACACATGAAATAACTCAAGAAAATTTATAAAACAAATTATCTTAAATTGTAGAACAATTGAGGAGCAAAGCAGCTAGGTTCATACATTCAAATTAATTTTTTTAAAGAGCCTAAGCAGATGTGAAGGAGTGAAGCAATCAACAGAATAGCAACAGAAAACAAATACCGGGGATGCTTTCCATATTGAAAGTACACTTCTCCCTATGGGACTGAAACAGCAAAGAGGTCCAAAAATAGTTTATAGTGGAATCTGACCTATATTGATGTGGTCAGATTTCAGAGTGCTTATTTACAACTTAAATACTCCAAACCTATCTGTAGATATTTTGAACACACTGAGTAATAAAGTTTGAAGTGACTGTGAATGGACACTTCAGAAATGTATATGTGAATGCTATTTTGATTTAACATGTGCTATGAAGTAGTTTATTCTTTCAGCCTAAGGGGAAATCTGTTGAAAGAGTTTGCATCAAGGTTAATTATACAACTTACCTCCCATAAAGACAAATTTACAATGACTTTGCATTGTCATTCATTCATTCATTCAATAGATATTTATTAAGTTCCTACTGTCTACAGAACACCTAATCTGTGACCAAGTAAAATGAATCATAGCCCTGACACTAATGGAACTTTGAATCTAAAGGAAGGATAAGATATGAGCTTAGATAATATAATGCAAAACATTACACCTGCTATGAAATTATCACTTAGTCATCATGAATTCTCAATGCTATATATCCCCCTTATTTCTGTATTTCTCTTCATTCCCAGCACATCTTGTAATCTTTTCTCAAAACAGATTTAGAAGAAATCAGAAAATGTTCAACTTCACATAATTGTCATGAGAAGAAATTGTAATAACAGCATCTCCATTACAGTTCTCTATGTTGACATCTACATTGCATATAGTGCTCACAGGTCCTGGTTTATTCCATGAGAGCAGATGCTATTGTCAAGTGAAAAACAGAAAGAGAAGAGGGCCAAAGGTAGATTTTAGGAGATCACACCAAATTAAGGGGTTGGGAATTTTTTGAGGAGATGATAAAGGAGATTGAGAAGGCCTGGTAGAGAGGTAGGAGATAACTAAAAGAGTAATGTCTTTGAAGAAAAGTGAAAAGAGTATTCAATAGTTGAATGTGGTCAATATTATAAAAGTAATCAGAGAATTCATGTTAAGGAATGAAAAAAGGTCATTGCATTTGATATGTAGGAATTAATTGGTTACCTTAGTTACCTATTTCTTTAATTTTTTTCAAATAAAGAAATCTTTCTTTCTTTCTTCTCTCATTCATTCCCACATAGCCTGTCAACTCTCACTTTGAATGTGGATGCTATACTTTATCAAAAGTCCAGGGGCAGCTGGGTAGCTCAGTGGAGTGGGAGTCAGGCCTAGACACAGGAGGTCCTAGGTTCAAACCCGGCCTCAGCCACTTCCCAGCTGTGTGACCCTGGGCAAGTCACTTGGCCCCCATTGCCCACCCTTACCAATCTTCCACCTATGAGACAATACACCGAAGTACAAGAGTTTAAAAAAAAAGTCCATTGGTAACTATTATATTTATCAAACTTTAAATCTTTCAAGGTAATTTCTCTTTACATAGCTATTATTATCATAGAAATTATTCTTTTAGGTTTGCTTGTTTCATTCTGTTTCAAATTTTACAAGTCTTTTAGGTTTCTTTGAAACCATGCATCTCAAAATTTCTTATAGCAAAATAACATTCCATTTTGTTTATAAGCAACTCTGTTTAGCCATGAGTCACCCCTTCAATTTCACATTACTTGCTATAACAAAAGGAGCTGATATAAATCTTTTTGTATACATGCATCTTTTTTCTTTCTTTTATCTCTTTGGAGTAGAGACCTATCACTGGGACAATGGAAATGCCCACAGTTTCATAAATTTTGGGCATCATTTCAAATTGTTTTCCAGAATGGCTTCATCAGTGCATGCCCCTACTAACAGTTCTCTCAAATTTCTTTCCTGTACATCTCCTTAAACATTTATCATTTTCTTTTTTTTTGGTCAATATTGCCAATCTGGTGGATATGATATGTAATCTCAGTGTTGCTTTAATTTCAACTTATCTAATTATTAGCAAATTGGATCATTCGTATAGCTACTGAGATCTTGCATTTCTCCCTTTGAAAACTGCTTTTACATAACTTTTGATTATTTATCATTTTGGGAATGACATTTATAAGAGAGAGGATTTTAATTGTGCCCCAATGATAACAAAAAATGTATATTATAAGAAGATGGAAACAAGGGGGTAAGAGAGAAAATGAATCTTCTAGATATTTGCTTATCAGTGAAGAGACAAAGGAGATGGGAAGTTACTTAGAAAGACGAAAATGGTCAAGTAAAGACTTTCTGAAGAATTGGGGGATAACTGAACATATTTGCAAACAGACAGTGATGAGCCATTGGTGAACTGAAAATTGAATACTGAGGGAGTGCTGAAGAAAGATTCTGGAGGAGCCAAGAGAAAATGGAATTCAGGGCACATCAGAAAGAATGGCCTTAATGAGAAGTAGAACTATATTTCCTGTGACAAAATGGAAATAATATTTTCTGGGTGATGATGCTGAGAAATTTTGAGGAATAAGGGAATGGGTTGAAGAAAGTTCAAGAAAGACGGTCTCAATGTTCATGAATTAGAAGCCCATCTTCTCTAAGTATGGATATGGGTAGCTTGGTCAGGTTCAGGCTGGTGGAGAACTGAGAATACTAGAGAAATTTAGAATGTTTGGAGGGTAATAAAAAGTAAATGATAAAGAACTGAAGGATTTTTGAGCAACAATTAATTAAGTCAAGGGCACACAAGGTACACTTTAATTCAAAGGGCATTCATCAAGCACCTATTACATGTTGAATTTTGTGATAGTTTGGATGAATCACAGTCTTGGGCCTCTATCTTGAGTTCTGGGAAGAATTTTGATTTGCTAGGTACACCTCAGAAAAAAGAGCTTTGGGGGTTTGGTGACCCAAGATTCAAGACTTCGGGTCATCTTCCCTGCTCTTTTAGTGTATGCGTTAGTGATGCAATAGAATATGAGAAAAATTTTAGAATAGTCTAGCTGAAGACATTGAGTGACTTGTATGTAGCTGATAGGCACCCAGCCAGTCCTCAGATATGTTGGCATATGGCATAGTTACCATATGCCAAGAAGTACCAGAGACTCTAGGGTATGCCAAATTGTCAGGGAAGTCTTGAAAGACAGTCAAGTGCCAGCACCTATCTCCCTTGTTACGCCTGATCTAAAAGCTCTAACAGTGCCAGCTGGCATTCTCAGTTCTGCCAATAGGACCCAAATACTGACAGCTTTATTTCCTTGCATCAGCTCAGTCCTGTCACTGACAGATAAGACAGAAAGAGGAACAGAAGAAAGAAATTAGGAAAAAAAGAAAAAGAGAGAAAATGTAAATGATGTCTAGACCAAGTTGGAGGAGGTATATATATGATGGTGGCAGGGTGAAAAATACTTCCACAAAGAAAGCTAGGGAAAGTCCCAGCACTTACTCCATGAGGATAGGTCACAAGGAAGATTTTGCCTGGATAGTAGCACACTGTTATACCTTTATGCAACTCAGAACAGTATTTAGAAAAAGTTATTTCATGTATCACTGCCTAAATGGCAAATGACTCTCTAGAAGATCTGATCCTCAAACAGAGCAAGGTCACAAGGTCAAGGGAGGACTTCTTACTCTCAAAGACATCTCAGGTAAATTCGAGTAGCTAACAATTTTCTCCTCTCAGACTACAGAGTGTAATAAATTCAGTGGCACCCATGGGTACAAGTATACATATTGGAAGCATTTTTAATGCAACTTTATGTCTTAGTGTTAAAACTTCTAAGTGTTGCCAATTTAACAGTAC
The DNA here is from genome assembly GCF_016433145.1 of Gracilinanus agilis. Taxonomy (NCBI): domain Eukaryota; kingdom Metazoa; phylum Chordata; class Mammalia; order Didelphimorphia; family Didelphidae; genus Gracilinanus; species Gracilinanus agilis. The sequence goes on from NC_058132.1 coordinate 294,923,219, forward strand.
TAATCATGATTCATCTGGCATATTAAATTATCTCATGCACTTCTGGAGAAATTTTATTGCCCTCTATCATTATGGAAGCAGTAATATTTAATTGATATTTAAAATAAAGCATTACCAGATTTATTAGTTTCCTCATATATATGCTGTTCCTCTATACTACATGACACTCAATGAGATGAGAATCAGTGTGAAAGAGAAACTAGTGTTTCTGCCTAGTAAGGTGTCTTCCCCAGGGTACACCAGGCTTTTGAAAAAGAGTCACTTAAAAGTTACTGTTCCTTATCTAGTCTAGTGATATGAGCACAAAGTTAGGAATTTGCATCATGTTCCAACTTTTGCTTCCCTAGGACAAGCAGGGAGACTGTAAAGAGAATCATTTCTAGCAAGTGTTTGTCACAAAAAAGGACATCTAAAATAGAATAATTCTATAGATTAATTAGGTTCTGGAAAAACATTATTTTCCTGCCCTCAATGCTTACTGGGTGCATATGGTAGTCTCTTTGCTGTTTCCTCCTCTATAAAATGGTGGTAATAATATTAATAACACATATTTTATATATACTCTTTGTAAGAAAAGTATTTTGAAAATCTGAAAAGATCATAGAAAGTTGAATGTGTATTATTATTTTTAGTAATAGAATCTTTGATTAGGCAGGCCTTGGACATCATTTTGAATAATCTCTTCATTTCACAGATGGAAAAATTAATGCCCAGAGAGGTTAAATTACTTGCCCAAGGTCACTGAGGTGGTTAGTGAAACATCAGGAACTGAATCTAGGTCACCAAACTCCTCCACAGCTGTTCTAGTTTTTAATATATGGCATCTTCTGATTAAGAGAGGATCTAAATGACGTAATGGATCTATGTTCCTAATTTTTTCAGGCCAATAGAATGTTGTGAAATTCCACATGTGGGCAGTCTCCAGTTTTAATTGCTTTTGATATTATGTGGTCCACTCCTTTGATGTGGCCTCATTAATCTCCAAGTTGGCAAAGTGGATAAAGACCTGGACTGGGGAATGGAAGATTAGGATCAAGTCTAATCACTAACACATACTGAATAGGTGACTTTGGCCAACTCATCTAACTTCTCGAAGCTCTAGATAACTCTGTACATTATAAGTTGTGCAAGAGTTGTCAACTGGTACTGGTAGAGGATGCCTAGATAATATTTAAAATGTTTATATTTTAAATATTTAAATATATATGGGTATATATATATATACATATCTATATGTATATAAATATAACCTAGTCTCTCTCTTTTTCACTTTCTCTCCTCTACTTTCCCTATCTTTCTATTTCCCATCTTCCTCTCTCCTCCCAATCTCCCTCTCTGACTTTGTCTCTATTCCTGCTTCTATGTCTGTCTCTCTTATCTCTTTCTTCCTCAGTTTCTGCCTGTCTCTCTGGGTTTCTTTCTCTTTCCCCATCTGTCCATGTCTGTATCAACATCTCTGTTTCTCTTGTGTCACTGTTTCAAAATCTCTCTCTCCTCTCATTCCTCCTTTAATGAACATAAATAATGCAACTAAGATATAATAAAACAAAATAAAAAAATCAATGCATATAGTCAAGATACTATATCTGCAACTGTATGAGATACATTTGGGTGCTTCATTCTAACTTCAAATCATTGGTCATAATGGAAACAACATTGAATTGAAAGCTTTGAGCCTTGGTTCAAATCCCAGAATCCCAAGTTATTATTACTAATGTGACCTTCAAAAATCTTAGGGACTGCTTCCCTTTCCTCTTCTGTAAAATAAAGGGGCTAGGATAGGGAAGTTCCCTCTGGTTTTGACTTTCTTTGATATAGTAAATTATTTTAGTTGGATGAAATGTGAAGTTCTCTAGTGTCTGCCACTTACTATTCCCAGGTGAACTTTATTTACCTATTACTAAACAAAACTTTAAATAAATTGAAAGAGTGAAAGAAGAAATTTGGTATCAGACCTTTAAAAATTAAAATATATATACATATACATATGTATATATTTATGTGTATATATATATATATATATATTTAAGTGATAAAAAACCGATCACCATTACCAATAGATCTATGGTGCACTTCATAAAATTACCAGAAGCTGGTCAATAGCCACAGGAATAATTTTGTATTTAATACAGAAAAACTTATACAAGAAAAAAACAAATGTTAAATTTCATTCTAAGGACATGGATCCATATAAATCATCTTTGAAAAGGTCTTTGTAAATTCTAATGTAAATAGATTCATTGTTAATTAAATATATAGTTAATGTGTATTATATCAAGTATCCTTCACTAAAGTTCTGTTTTGATGTTTAACTGTGGCATGGATGGTTTTAAAACTCCATGTCATTGGATCACAAGCCTAGTCAGATCCTTCCAAGTTGAAAAGGATTTGAGAATGGGTTGGCTGAGGCTTTGCATGACTGTTTTCCATGGTTCTGCAAAGTTGAGGTTTTGCAGAGGTTCATCACCACATTAAACATTGAGTGGTCAGTTTTTTGCCCACAATAATTTATATAATAACAAGATATAAGGGGGTTATGATCTCCAGATTTTTGCCTATAATAATTCACATAATAATAAAAAGATGAAAAATGAGCTATAATCCCCATTTTCTAGTTGGTGGCAGAGTTGAGCTAGAATCCAAGTCACCTGCTATATCTACCTGTGATCCACTGAAGAATATTTCTCACCACTAGGCTTTCTTAAAGACTTCGCTCAAATCCCACCATATATGAGAACTTTTCCCTATCTCTCTCTCTGTCTTTCTGTCTCCTTATCTTCTATCTTAGAATCAATATTGTGTATTAGTTCCAAGGTTGAAGAGAGGTAAGGGCTAGGCAATTGGGGTTGTCACTTGCCAAAAGATACACAAATAATTAGTAGCTGATACCACATTTGAACCCAGCATCTCCCACTTCCAGGCCTGGCTCTCTATCCACTGAGCCATCTCACTGTCTCTCTTCCTAGGCTCTTGACCTTCCCTTTCCCCTCTTCCCAATAGACGGATTATATTTTATCTTATTGTTCCATTTTATTACATTTTAGTTTCACTGCATATATTTTGTACGTATATCATTGCTTGCATGTTGTTTCCTCCACTAAAATGTAAACTCTTTGAGAGCAGGAATGCTGTTTTTTGCCCTTTTTTGACTATCCAGTGCTTAGCCCAGTTCCTGCACACATAGTAAAGGTTTAATAAATATTTATTGACTGACTAATGGGGCTTAAGATATGTAAGAATCTATTACCTAGTCACACTGAAGAATACACTCTTTTTTGTCTTCCTCCTTTTTTGTTGAGGAAGAGAGGTATGCTTTAGGCACAGATATATGATTCCATCAATGTGGAAAATTTCTGGTGTGAAAATTCCATCCACTGAAGGAAATAAGCAATTGGTCTGTAACTTATGGCATCTGTCACAGAGGGCCCTGACCCCACTTGGTCATGGTCACAAAGCATGCCTCAGAAACAGGTCTTGAATCCTGTTATTTTGGACTCCAAGGCAGAATCTCTGCTCACTGCATCATGCCACCTTCAGATCTCCTCATAGGAGGCTTTGAACAAAGGAAAAGACAGCAGCAATTTAAGTATAGGTATGTCCAGGTTTAGAAAGCCAGGTTACTGACAGACTACCTTAGCTCCTTTGTAGACCTATAATTCTTTGTGTTACTATTGACATGCCTCTGCTTTCAACCTCTTGTGCCTTGTGTTTAAGAACAGACCCGTGAGGATAGGTTTCTAACAAAGGGGCAAAGCCCCTTTGCTATTTCACTCCCATTGTTAGCTTTCCTTGTGACTAAAAGGTTGACAGAGTTCCCAGAAGTATTACTATAGGCAAAAGATTGCCAGATATTATGTATGAGTAAGAATCTTCTAGTCCTAGGAGAGATTATATATTTTCCTTTCAAGGATGTAATTATGTGCTGTGTTGCTCTCCCAAATATCTTGGAGCTCCCAGTATTTGCCAGCCAAGCTTGTATTGTGATACAAAAGTAAATACTATTTCGCTCAGAAAACAGCAATTATATGACTGCTATTTCTTGCAAGCCATGGAGATGAATTCATGGGTTAGCCAAAGTTTACAGTGAAGGAAACCCCGCTGATTCTGGAATTTCTGGTTTCGAATATTGTTTGCTGCCTGTTTTCTGGGGGCAGTTTGAGCATGTTGTGGACTATATTTTTGGATTGCTCCTAGTCTGAAGGAGGGTTAGTAAGTATCAATCAATCAATAAGTCCTTATTTGAAGGGAGAGTAGCAATATTAGTGCAGTCTCTTAGTTCATCAGCCTCCTCACTCTACCTTTGCTCTATTTCATACCATCCACCTGGGAGATATGCTATTTTTCAAAAGAAGAATATATTTATATTAAGATAAATATATAATTTAAATACTTTTAAACAAACTGAAAACAATGTGGAATTTGAGGATTTGCACATGTTTTTTATGTATGCGTGTAGTTAAGTGGTTTTTGTTGGTGGTGATAGTTATTAAATAAATATTTATTTTGTTTCTTCTTTTTTTGCCAATTATATGTAATAACAAATTTCCACATAAGTTTCCCAAGGTTTTATGATCCAAATTTTCTCCTTTTCTTCTTCTGTCCACCCCTCCTGGAGCTGGCAAGCAATTCAATATGTGTTATCCCAAAAACATATTTACTTATTGTTCATTTTTGTAAGTGAATAATCTTATAAAACCTAAACCCAAAACATATGCCCAAATAAATAAGGGGAAAATCATATGCTTTCATCTACATTCTTATGCTAATAGTTCTTTCTCTGGAGAGGGATAGCATTCTTCTTCATAGTTCCCTCAGAATTGTCTTAGATCATTGTATTGCTGATAGTAGCTAAGCCTGATCATTGATATTGTTGTTACTGTGTTGATTCTGCTTATTTCATTATGTATCACTTCATGGAGGTCTTTCCAACTGTTTCCAAAATCATCCTATTCTTTATTCCCTACTGCACAATAGTATCTGGGTAATATATCTTGAACCTTACCGTGGCTCCATACTCTTCTCTCTCCAAAGTCCTGATCTCTAAATGTTGCTCTTTGATCATAATCTCCCAGCCTTTCAGCTCTTCTTCTTGCTTTGACTCTCCCCTTTGTAACCTGCTCCTAATCCTTATAGTAACTTCATGAGTTATTTGATTTTTGTTTCCCTCGCTGTACTTTTCTTATCACTACTGTTGTGGCTTCTCTCCCTCATATTTCATTATTTCTATTCTTGATGCCATTTTAACAAGACACTGGGCTCTATTCTTGAATCCCTTGAATACTTGTCATTCTGCTGTTCTTGTCCTGAAAGTCCTTGATCCCATGTCACTTCTGTCTTTTATTTGCTTCTTACATCTACTCCTAAAGTATTGGGTATTTATTCCTGTAGGAAGCTACATAGCTGCTAATTATCTACATGAAAAATTCATGTCATCTAATGTCAACTGATCACATATAATTATAGTAACCCTTTCATTCATTCGTCTTTCATTCACTATTCATTAGACTTCCAGAAGTGGTTGTTTCGAGCCTTTTTACTCTTCTATTCCCCCCCCCCCTTACCTCTCTATGTATTGTTCATCACATCTTTATTAATAAGATTTAAACCATCCATAATAAACTCCATCTCCATTATAATGTTAAGGTCCTTAAGAGGGCAAGTATTACTTCTTTATTTGTCTTTGTATAACTAGTATCCTGTAGATTAAATAAATGTTGAGTTGAATTTAATATCCTTCCTGCCATAGTTTAAAGCTACTTCATTCTCACCTAACACACCACTGGCTTTATTTTCAATTGCAGCCTTCACAGACATGATCCAGGGTGGCAATTCCTGCGAAGAAGGAGTCAGTCATCTCTACAAATCTCAATTTTCACAGATAGGGTAGGCAACCCAGCTTAGCTGAGCTTGATAGCACCCTGAGTTTGATAGCTTATTCCAGGAAGATCAGAAAACCAAATCTACCCTGATCATCCTCTCCCCTCCCCTTGATGGAAACAGCACAAATTCTTCTACCTAAGAAGAACCTTTGGAATAGCAGTGCTCCCCAAATCACCAGACCTGATTCCATCCTAGTCTGTACAACCCTTTGGGGAAGCAATTCCTATGGAGAAGGGAATATTCATTCTCCCACCAATTTCCATCCTTCTGTAGCACACATAAAGAAGCCAGACTAGCTGATATAGCAAGGTACCATTAGAGAGACAGGAGATAGCATGTGGCAGCCAAGTCAAACTACCACCACCTTCATCCCTTCTTCTCTCCCTGTCTATTTTTGTTTCTATTTTGGATTTTCTGTTTCTATCTCTTCTTTCTTTCTACACTCAGACACACATAGACTTACTCACATATACACACACATATATATACACATGCACATTTTTTAATTTGTAGGCTCTTTGAGGTCAAGTGGCATTGTTTTTATCTCTTTGTGAACTGGAAGTTAGCCCTGTGATTTGTATATTTATAGATCATAGGTTAGGGAAGGTATTCATTTGTTAAATTGGACTGAAATATGAGAGTCATGCTAGAGTATTGGATATAATTGTGGTTTTAAGGTTTCTCCCTACTATTATCACTCTGAAATGGAACATTTTAAATGTATAAATGTATAAGAAAATATTTAAATATAATATGAGTTCACAGACCCCCCCCAGAATAAGATCTATTTTGATACATTCTTTGTTCAGAGTCCTTTAATTATATTATCCATTCATAACCATTTTTCTCCCAGGTAATCCAGAGACAAGGTTTTAAAATACCATCTTTTGTGCATATATAAAAAGTAGCATATGAATGCTAAACTTTCAATATCCCCATTACAATAACTAGTAAATCTATGGTGAGTATGGTCAAGACATCTGACATTCAGGATCTTTAGAAAAGGTGGGTCCATCAATATATGATATATGAGGTTTGAGGATAGATATTTGGACTTGGTACATTTAGGAGCAGAGAAATCAAAATGGAGCTTGCCTTAGGGAGCCTAGTACAATATCCCAATGTGAATTGCTTTGTCCAGGTGCTAAGAAGTAGGAAAACATGGCTCTTTATGTGCTACATATTTAAATATATTTTTTGTCTTCTCAATTCACAGAAAAGCAACTGGATTCTGATATATTCACTTAAATTCAAGGTTAAAGAGTAGAAAGTAGAATTGAGGAAGTGGATGTTTAATTAATAAAACAATTTCGTTTTTTAACTAAGATTTTTTTCTTTCCTTCCTTTGTCACAGCATGTTTGTGATATCTATGTCTATACATACATATACATATCTACATTCAAATTAATTAAGGATGTATGTTACACATTGAACTGTTAATCTGATTTACGAAGACATCAGCTTAAGTTCAAAATCATTATGAAGAAAGAACATTAATGTGGGAAGAATAATAAATCTGAAGCTCCAAACTGCAAAGTGCAGAAAAATCCTTGCTCTTAACATGTTTTATTATCTCCTATCTTTTTAGACTTTGCTAAAAATTGTTTAACTATGGATGATTTATTGACTTATGATTTTTTATATTAAGTGTTAAGGATAAGCATTGATGGCCACCGAATAAACACATTCAGCTTAAGGACTGTTCGTAAATCTCTACTTAATCATTTTAGCTCAAATTACTCAACTCATTAGCAAAGATACTGAAGGTAAGGCACTTTCAGTGCCACTGATGTATTGTCCACCATTCTTTGTCATTTGGGGGAAAGCTCTGGTTAAATTTCTGAACCTACCCACACAATTAGTTTCTACAACCGAACACTTGAAAGAATTGAACCTACCTTCTCTCTCTTGTGACTACAGAGATATTCATTTCCTCACTAAACCACAATTAGATGTGTGAATCACAGGCAATTTTCTTGATGAAATCTTAAATTAAATGCAAATTAACTGAGTGATTCCTATAGGTACAATTTTTAATGGGTAAGGTTTAATGATCTATTTGAAGGGGGTTGTGCACTCAGCAGTTGCATACTGCTATATGGTACATTTCCCATATCTGAATTCAACCAAATAGGTTCAAACTAAAATGAGTAATGAAAAATGGATAAGGCAATTTATCCATTTTCATAATTTTTTCATACAATAAGCCTTAATCAGGAAAAAAAGGTTACATCTTTTGTCTTTACAAAAGCAAATTTACCTTTTTTTTCCGGCAGAAGCCCTATTTATGAAGGTACATGCTGATTCCACAAGACTAATAAGACTATTGTGATTCTGAAATTAAATAGGAATGAATTGGAATTTTGTAGGAGAAGAAATATGAATGTAATATTAAGCAGTCATTTACAAAAGTCAATCTTTTGTAAGTCAGTTGTGTTCTTTAGAAGTATGTACAAATAGTGATGTTTTAATAGAATCCTAGATGTGGGGAAGGGATCTCAAAGATCAAGTAGTCCAATCCTTCATTCTAGAGATGAGAAAATAGAAGCCTAATGAGGTTATGAAACTGACTTGCCCATATTCACACTCTTCACAAGAGAAGGGATTTTAGTCTAGTTCTTCTGATTTCAGAATTAGAATTCTCTGTGTTGACACTCGATCTGCATAAAATATATATATATGGTGGGGAAATGAACAAAGTGAGCTATCAGGTCTATAAGTCTATGGAAATAAAAACAAAGTAACTTCTTACTTCATCTGATTCCACTTAATTTTAAAATATATATTGAATGTTTTATTTTAAAATCATCACTTTAGAATATATTTCTCCCCTTTTCCCATCCAATGACACACCTTCTATAATAAAAAATAGGAGGAGCAGCCAGGTGGCACAATGGATAGAATGATAGGACTGACATCAGATTTCAGACACTTCTTAGCTATGTGACTCTGGGAAAGTCACAGCCCAGTTTCCCTCATTTTACTCATCTTTGTAATGAGCTGGAGGGGTAAAAATGGTGAGTCATAATAATATGTTTTCCAAGAAAACCCAACATGGTCATGAAAAGTCAGATACATGACTCAAATGACTGCATAACAAATACAACAATGAAGGGGAAAAATAGTTGAAAAAACTAGTCAATACCTCAACTGAGTATATGCAATAAAAATATTGGAGAATTACTTATGCAGGTAATTCTGATCACAATTAACTTCACATAAAATACAAAAATACCTGTAACTGAAGATCATAGTCTCACAGATGTTGACAGAAGCAACCCTAGTGAGAATTCAGTCTAAAAGGTGCTTTTTCTCAAATTATACATATAGTTGCTTTACTTCAAAGTTCATGTTATATATTGAGATGTGCCATTAGCTATGTAGTTATCTAATATTTAAAATAAAGATTTCTAAATCCACCAAAAGAAAAATATAATCTTGTAAGCATTTGAATTGGTATTTAGTATTCCATTTTCAACTTTTTATTTTGATATTTTAAATGTGCCTTTATAGAAGTTTTAAAGTGTTTCAATTTTAAAATTCTTAGCTAGTCAGCCAGCATTCCTAAATTTCTCGAATGTCAGGCCCATTTCCAGGGAATCAATAGAGCTGATGTTTTGTTGGCGGCTGGCATTCTAAAGTAAATATGAAAACTACAATTAAGGAAACTGTTATAGAAAAATCAAATAGCCAGCAACACTATTAGCCCAGATTTCCTTGTTGTCCTAGTAAATTCATTGCTTCCTTAAAAGCTACAGAGTCCCAATTCATCCATCTTATATAAATGACATGGAGTATCTTCCATGTTCCTCCTCTACATAAGATATGCTTAATAATTTCCAGTGAATAAATGACCACAAACTGAAGTGCTAATGGGAAAATTGTACTGATCCCTGAGTGGACTTAGACTCAGGCTTACCTATCATCTAGCATCAGATGTTTATTAGTTATATGGCTCTAGATAAATCATTTCACCTCTTTGTGTCTCCATTTCCTCATAAATAAAATAAAAGTTTTGGATCTTAGAATCTTTGAGGTCTCTTTCAGCTCTAATTCAATATTTCTATAATTTACATGATGTCTCCCAAGAGTACTTGACAAGTGGTAAACATCAAAGAGCTAATGTATTTGGAACACATAAAAGCAAAAGTTAGAAGTGAGTTAAGGAAAGGTAAAATTTTAAAATAAATGACAGAAAGTAACTAAGATAAAATGGAATATATTTAGTGGAATTAAGTCTCCAAAATGATACAACCAAAATGGAAACTATAGATGGTGACTAAATTTACCATACTAAACTTATTCAACACAATTAAAAAAATGTGGATTCAAAAATAAGAAGAAAAAAAAGTCTCTTAAAAATAAGAAAAACCAGCCCTCCCCTCCAAAAAAAAGACTCTGCCTTGAAGGCAATTCAAAACAAAAATTAGACTCAAATCAACTGCTATATTTATCCACTTAAAGACATCACTCTTCTGTTATAGTGTTTGTAAACAACAATGGACTAAAATGATGAAAAGATAAGAGGCAATAATCTATTTACATAATTTAAAATAATCATTATTTCCAAATATCTGACAAGGTACAAGAAATTAATTTGCAATTGCTCAATAATACAACATATTGTATTAGAGGAATTCATTTAGCTTCAGATAATTCAAGTTTGGATTGTGCTGAGGTTTGTACACTTGAGACATGCTGCAGTGATTTAGGCTTTTTAGTCTTTAGCAGTGAAAGAGAACTAAATTACTCTTGCATATGAAACCTCTCTATTCCTACCACTCAGATTTATTATACAACTTTCCTTGGGGGTTGAAAATATTCTTAAGTCATCTGAAGCTAAAGTCTCACTTCAGGAAGATGAGTTTGTAAAAACCATCTTTCAACATCATTCTTTTCTTAAACTTATGAAAACTGATTCATATTTTAGATCACTATCCAGTTAGGACCACCCTGCATCCCTTTAGGAAAATAAATAAAATGTTCTTGTGTTCTCTGTGAAAATTGTCTCCTATCTCCTCCTCTAGGCATCACATTTTTTTTTCTTGGCCATATCCCATCACCGAACAAGTGTGAACAAATGGTGCATATGTGATTGCATCTAGCAGTACATGGGGATTTGGCTACATGACTACCATCAACATAAGGGAGAAGCCAACAGGCTAAGTCTCCAGGGCATTTTGCTAAAAATGAGTGCCTGTGTTCTCTATCTTCAGAGCAGGTTTCAGCTCTTCATTTGCCTCTCCTTAGACATTCTACTGGACCTATTGTCCAAGGGACTAAATAAATTGGTTCCAGAATTAGTGTATATACCAACTGGCTTTAGCCTTACTATACCTCAGAACTCTCCAGTTCAAGCAATTCATTAGCCTCAGGCTCTTTGTTAACAAGGATTATAGATGTTTGTCCTCATGCTAAAGCAGGAGACCTATCCATATATTTTTAAAAATATATTAAAACTCTTCACAATTTATGTGACCTTTTGTTTCCACAATTGAATTAAAAATTGAGGAAATTCAAGAGCTGACATAGTGTGATGTGCCAAGAGTACTCTACTGATATAAAACACCTTTTTCTTATATTTATACTTCAAATAACCCATAGTGCATGAGACTGTAAATTACTAAAATGAGAAAAGTTTAATCCTAGAAAAGAGCATCCACAATACACTGATAGGAGAAGGGTGGAAGAATTCACCTTAAGTTATGCTAATATAATTTGGTATAGTTTTTAACAATTCTCTATCACTGGATATCTCCAATAAAACAGGCACGTTTTAATGATGAGTTTTGACCTTGATCCAAATTTTCAAATCAAATATTCATGAAGAATATACAATTAGATCTAAATCCTTCCCAACTTTTTGTATCTAGAAATGCTGCTGTTCACTGTGTATTACATTCACAAAGAAATGTGATAGGAATAAAATCATTTTTCAGAAAAAGGTAAAAAGTATGCTACTGACCCTTTACCAATAGTTCATGAATTTTGAGTTATTGTTTCAGGAGTATAAATGATCTCAATCAAATTCACCCATTGCTCATGGCCAAGAAATTAGCATGAACAAGTCTGGAAAATATTGATATTTAATAGGAAGAAAGTTCAGAGTAGAGCTACAAAGATATAAAAATGTAGAAGTAGATTGAGGCTCATTTTATAGGAAAAGGCAATTTTTCTAGTGATTTCTATCTTCTTTGAAGAAAAAGAAACAATTCCCATTAACTGTGTCTATATCTTTGCATATACTACCTAGAATGCTTAGAATATAATCCCTTCTTATGTGTTCCTTTTTATAATCTTTAACTTTCTTATGGGATGTATATATGTTTATGGTATAGAACATCTTGTGTGTGAATTTGCTGAGCCATTTTCAGGACTGCTCATCCACCTTTGGTGTCCACTTTTCATCTCACTTTCACCTGTGATTCCAAGAAGCTGTAACAAGCAGAATGGACAAAGCTCAGTAACACCAGCTTAGGTTGGTCAGGGTCAGGTTGACAGTAAATGGCAGGCTTCAATCCTAATGGTGAGTTTGGTGAATATCCAGATATTCCAAGTGTGTGAAGACTTTTCTCAGTAGAGAAAATATAGATTTGGGAATCATCTCTATAGAGATGATAATTGAACACATGGGGACTGATGAAATCAAATGAAATTGTGTAAAGGAAGAAGAAAAGAAGACCTAGGAAAGACCCTTGGGAGACATTCAGATGTTGTGGAGAATACCCAGCAAGGAAAATTAAAAAGAATGCCATATAGGTAGGAGAAGAACCAGGAGCAAAAGGTATTACAAATACTAGAAGAGGAAAATGTGTCCAGGTGATTATTTTAAAATTAATATTAAGAAATAAAGAGATTAAAGTATTAAAAATTTTAAATTGTTTGTTAGCTATTATGGAGATAGAACTTTGAAGATTTTTTCAAAGATAATATTCCATTTAAAAATACAATCAATAAGAAATGTAAAGAAAATTGATTATAGAAACTATATTCTTAAATACAATTTTCAAAGTTACAAATAAATAAGATAATAAATAAGTTTATTTACAGATAAATAAGACAATAATCATATAATTAATAAAATAATTTAGGACAGTGATAGCAAACCTTGTAGAGACTGAATGCCTAAACTACAACCTTCACAATGCATGTAAGCCCTCTACCTTACCCCAGACAGAGAAAGGAGGAAGTGCTTTCATTGGGCTGATGGGCAGAGGGAGACGTGATATGAGAAATGTCCTCTGGTGCCCATGAAGAGGGGGAAGGGAGTGGTCCCCTCCGGCACTCCCTGGCATTTATGCCATAGGTTTACTAACACAAATCTAGTGGCTAATAAGATCACAACAATTTTCATTCTTATATTTTAGAATAGAACTTTGAAGAGCAAATAAGAGAGAAATTGAAAGATGTCACTCAAATTATATATTACATAGCCATTTATTTGTTAGTTACCTCCATTCTTTATGGTAAAGATACAATTCACAAGAACTCAGTTAAATGAGATCCTCAATTAATTGTAATTTCCCCTGAATTTAACTTTAACAAGAAACATACAAATAACAAAAATCAAATATCAGCAATTTATTTTTATAGTAATTACAAAGATATACGTGCATGTACTTATGTATGCATGTATATATAATTAAATATTCAGATTATAATTTTGCCATTGGGATTAATATTTAATATTCAAAGAAAAGTATCAATATTTGTATGAGCTTATTCAAAACCCATACAAATAATTATTAAGTGAACCAAGAGAAGGACATAAACAATACCTAAAGACATGTTAATGACAAAATTATTAAAGGGAAGATAAGGAAGTAGAACTCTGAGGAATGGAAAATAAAAAATAAATATCTAGAACATGCAGCATAGCACTACCTCAGAGTAGAGGGGTGATGGTCTGCTAGGAAAGAATATTATCTGTTTCATTATTTGGAATGGCTATATTAGATCATTTTACTTAATTGTTTTTATTTACCACATGGAGAATTCAATTTGGAAAGGAAAATGGAAGTTTCAGAACCACAAATATAAAAATTTCAACTTAAAAAAGAAAAAAATCAATATCAGGCTAATTTATTAGGCATTTTAAATATTTCCCATGTTCATAGCATGTTATTCAGTCACATTAAAAATAATAAACTCACAGGCAGGAGATAAATCAAAGTACTTGAATTCAAAGCTGGACTTGCTTACTATATATATAGCCTCTGGCAAGTCATTTAACCAGACAAGACTCAGTTTCCTCATCTACAAAATGAAAAAAAAATTGCTTGAGAAACATATAGCATGTTTCATGATTTGTAAAGCATTTTCAAATCCATGTTCTGATACTGAATCTTTCAGTTCTCAGAGCCTTCTCTAAACCAGAATTTCTTTGGAGTCTCTTATTATGTGATGTATATTTATCTGAGAGTGGGAAGATTATTGTGTATGTGAAAATACACATACATAAGCACATATATGTGTATACATATGCATACATATATAATTACTTTTGTTTTTATATCATAATCACTTCACTACCACTTATGCAGTCACTGACCATCCCTACCCACTGAACCCCAAGCAATCTTAACTGAATCACAGATTGCAAAAACACCAAGAATAGTGACAATAGCTGACAATCTATACAATATTCTGTCCTAATATTTTGGCCTCTTTTGGGCATATGATCAATAGCGGGATCACTGGGTAAAGGTGTATTAACAGCTTAGTCATTTTTCTCACATAATTATAAATTTATATGCAGCATATCAGTGTATTAGTGTCATGCCTTTTCCTTAACCTCTCTAACATTTATTTTCCGTCTTGTCATGCTTGAAAATTTTCATTTCGCCAGCCAAGATTTACAAAGTATAATGTAAATATCCTTACTTTTTTACATACATACTATGGCCATTCTTCTATTCACCCCATTATGAAAATAACCGAAGATCTATGAGCCCATGGGATCATTTTTGTCTCTAATCCTAGTGTCTGGCACACTATGGTTATATAGATATTACTGAATGACTGAATCTCATGACCATCCTTTGAAATGAGCAATGCTAATACTTCCCACATTTACAGCTGAAGGATCCAGGCCTCAAACATGGCTAATAAGCAGCAGACTACAATCAAACCCAGGTCATTCAACACCACATCAGGTGTTCTTTCTTTTGGCAAAGTATCATTCAATCTGGGCTAGTTACTTTATTCCAGGTTATTGCCTATATACTGTCAAAATGACAAGAAAGATTACAACTCATGGTGGGTGCGTTCACACTGATTTACAGAATCCTTCCAATTAAACTACATATTGCTGATAGGGACAAAAAATAGATGTTAGAAAACAAAACTAAAAGCTTTTATCACTTTTTTCATCTTTTTTTTTTATCATGATCAGAGGGTTATAGGGCATAGAAACTGCTCAGAGTCTTGGTTCACAGCTGTATGGCTTTTTGCTTATTGCATCTCAGACCAATGCACCAAAGGGAACTCGGAAAGATATGGTGACCTTTTGCACTAGCTGATTCTTCATTTGAAGATGAAAATGGAATTTCCTTTTGGTGGAAGTTGAGAACTCTGAGTGCCCTCACTTGTCTTACTGCTCGAGTGTGTGAAGTGGCACTAGCAGCTGGGGATCAGAAAGCAGCAGCTTTTAGGGAAACAGAAAGACCCAGTAGCATCAAGGGTTTATCAGCTTCAAAATGTTCTCTGATGGCATATAACAAAATTAAACTTTCCCTGACATTTATCCTGGCAAGGACATCATCTCTGCTGCTAAAAATAATGAGGCTGATTCTCTAACACATGAGATGGGGAATGGGATCACATAAATCTTTAGGGTGTGAAGTTTTGCTGCTGACTTTAACTAAACATCACCTACCTAGGCACCATAAAAAAGTATACCTCAGAATCATTGATTCTAAAAGGGCTTTTTTTCTCTATAGGCAGAATGCTATATGAATGGAAACAATGAAGGCCTTCACTTCTGAAAAATATCTCACACAGTGAATGCCACAGTGGTATTCCACCATTTAGGTTTTGGGTTAACAAATAACATATTTTCATATAAAATGTCCCTTAGAATATGAATTAGTGGAAGTGGAAGATGGATGCCCATACCTTAATACTGAGCAATAAAAAATATATTTTTCTCTTACTTGCTAGTGAGATCAGAGTAGGAGTTTTTATTGGGAAAGTTGGGGAAGGATAACTCTACATAGAATTCTTCCTTTTGAGAATCTATGCCCATGAATCTGTGCCTCTTAGGAGTCAGAGGATACTTGAATGGAAGAGGAAAAAAAATAAGCAAATGGGAAGAAAGAGGGCTTTAAAAATATATTTCTTTTCCTTTATTTTTATTCTTTAGTCTAACCCCACTATACTCTAATTGGACATAGAAGGAAGAAAAGTCTGGAAAAAGAAAGAGGAAGGCGTTTATTATTTCTATTATTCCATAAGTCATGTGGATGGACCCTAAAAAAAGAAAATTATATGAATATTAAATGTAAAAATGTATAAAGCATATGTAATCAGAAATATGACTTATCAACAGATCACTCATGTACTTAAAGATGTTAGCTCAGATGAAAACTTGAAAAGAAATAAATTTAAAACTTTTATGAATTTAAAACCAATCACTAATTATTTAATACAATCATGTAAAACATTGTGATATGTAAAATTCTGAGAAAGACTTGATAGAGCAGCAGACTAATCTGACAGAAGCATTTACAATCAAAACTCTGCTCATGAAATGCCCCCAAACTGTCATCTTCAAAAATGTTTACCAGTCCATGAAAATTTCATCTGTACTTCCCTCAGTAGGACATAGAATAGTAAAGATAGATTTCTAAAAAAAATGACTACTTTATATAACAAAATATTCAAAATAGCATTTTTGGTGATATAAATAATAACCAAAAAACACTATGTGCTTATTGACAAAAGTGTAATTAAATTAGCTGGATTATATGAATGTCACAAGAGTACCACAAGGAAAATAGTGAGGAATTCAGAGAAAAAACTGGATACTGATACAAAAGGAAGAAAATAGCAATAAAAAACAGTTTCCACATTGGCTATAATAGTATAACCGGTCAACATCTCTAAAATTAAATTAAATCCTAAGCTATTGTAATACTCTACCTTGACCACAACAAAGAATTCCTCCAGGCCTTCCAAAAGAAACATTATGGCACTCTGGATATGGAATGTTGAATATACTGTCAAACACAAGCACTTGGCTGATAATTTTCTGCAATTTTTCTTACCAGAAAAGCCTCATTATTATGTGTGTGTTATATACAGAATATAACATGATACAAAAACAACAGATTTAAAAAAAAATAATAAAATAATTTAAATCATTTTCCATAGTTGCAATTAACAAATTATGAAACGAGCATCTCTGTTAGGTTGTGGCAGCTTAGATCAATCTGGTTTAGGAAAAAGTATATGTGCCTAAGATTGTGTTCATACTGAAGTTAAGAAATGTAGGAGATGGGGCAGCTGGGTGGTTCAGTGGATTGAGAGCCAGGCCTAGAGATGTGAGGTCCTAGGTTCAAATCTGGTCTCAGACACTTCCCAGCTGTGTGACCCTTGGCAAGTCACTTGACCCCCATTGCCTAGCCCTTACCACTCTTCTGCCTTGGAACCAATACACAGTATTGATTCCAAGACAGAAGGTAAGTGTTTAAAAAATGTAGGAGAATATAGCTTCCTAATTTAGTAGTCAGGTGCATTATTTAAATAAACCCTGTTAAAGTATTTTCAAGTGTGCAACCATATTTTTGTCCAGTTTTGGAATGAAGAAAGCAGTAATGGAAGAAAAATCCTTAAGTGGTGATTGTCTCCTTGATAGAAAAGGTGCTCTCTGTTTTTCATTGCTGAGATAGCATTAGCAAACTCCTGAGTTAAAACAAAAAGGCCCTAAAAGGAGTTATGAACACTTAAAAAAACTAACAAGCATGTTATTAGGGTTAGGAGGAAGCAAGGTGGGAATATATATTTATGTACATATATATACATATACACATATATATAATTTAAAAATTCTTGCATCTAATCTTGATGTTAGAAAAATATTCATCAATATTTTGATTTAGAAGCACTTGTAGTAAAATAAATGTGCTTTCCATTAAAGTAATATATAGCTGTTTTTCATAGTTTTGGAGACTTAATTATACATTTTTTTAAAATTCATGAATTTAGGGGCAGTTGAGTGGCTCAGTAGATTGAGAGAGCCAGGCCTAGAGTTAGGAGGTCCTAGGTTTGAATCTGACCTCAAACACTTCCTAGTTATGTGACCCTGGGCAAGTCACTTAACCCCCATTGCCTAGTCTTTACTGCTCTTTTGCCTTGGAACCAATACACAGTATTGACTCTAAGATGGAAGGTAAGGCTTTAAAAACAATTTATGAATTTGCTGAACGTTTCATCTATTACACAGACTAGCCAGTATTCAGTTTGCATCTTCAGTGTAGGAGGTGAAACCATAAAGGATTGAGACTTTTCCATAAACTATGTAAGAAAATCAATCTCATTATTGTATGGTCACATTTTGTACATCTTATATCCTACATTGTTAATATATAGAATTCCAATTAGAGTCGATTAAAACCGATTGAAATATCAACATATTTTATAAAGTTATTGAACCAGAGTTTAAACTTCCTTTGATTCAAAAAGAACAAAAACAAAAAAACAGACCAAAATAATGAATCCTTTAAAATTGTTTCCTAACTACCAATTCGTAGCTTAGTGTCTGTTGTTGGTAGATTATAAGTACTCCACTAATTTTAATCTACATATTTCATTACATTTTAAAAGCTGTGACTTTAAACAGATTCTTCCTACCCTTTTTTCCTTTAGACTACTTCATACACCCTGAAAATTCTTCCTTCTCATTGACTTTCAGTCTACTTTTTCTCAGATGACATATTGAAATTGTAGCTCCTTGAGCTGTCCATGGTAGAGTTTTGGCCAGGTTAATGAGCTAAACTAGAGTTAAGCTTTGGAAACTATTTGTGAGGGTGTTTTAGAGATGTTCAACTGCAACTGAATGTCCCACAAGCCTCCATTGCAGCAACTAGTTTATTAACCCTACCAGCAGGCTCTACTCTTCTATCTTCATAAATCTCCTCAGTGAATGTAGCTCACATACTACCCTGGTGAAGGGGTAATGGCAACTCCTCTAAAAGCGGTGCTATAATGTTTGTATAGATAGTTGTTGACTCTTTCATCACTAGCCTTGGTCATGGTAATGACATTTGTTTTGTGCATCTACTAATCCCCCCAAGAATCTAATATTTGAGATACAAGATAGTAAATATTTGTTGAACTCTAATGAAATACTATGATCAAAGCCAATAGGTACTGAGTAAACATATTTTAGCTTTAGCCATTAAAAAAACCATATATTCATAGTGCCATTTTTCCTTGCCTACCTGGTGATTACTCTGCTCACCTCTGATCTGTGTAGAGCATTTGAATTTCTACTATGTGAACCTACTCCAAATTAGCATTGATTTTTCTGATGGATTTTTTAAAAATAAATATCTATTGCTTCTCTGGTTGTTCAAGTGCTTTCTCTATGTGATGTGAGACAATAAAATCCAGACTCTTCACTAACTTCACAATCAGTGATTAGCTGCCAGTGGAAGGGAGTGGAAGAGGATGAGTGGAACTGAAGAAATAACAATAGAGAAAGAAATAGATGGTAAAGCACAATGAGAGGAATCTTAAATCTGAGATTATTTGTGGTTGTATTTGGGTGAAGTTTAAAAAGATTTCACATCCACCATGCAATCAGCTTTAAAAATAAAACATAATTTGATAATGAATAATTAGATAGAAATCTATGAAAAAAGGGGAGAATCCAAAAAAGTCTATTTTTATCATTATTATTATTCCAGGCTCTGTAATATAACACAATGATCAGCTTACCATAATTCACTTAGCATTCAATTTCTGCAACCCAGGCCAAAGGTTGTTTACCTATTCTGTGGAAGGTAAAACATACCTTGAGAGGACATTGATATGAAGATTTTGAGGTCTGCTGAAATGGCCCTGACACCATTGAAAATAACACAGTCATAAAAAGTACCATAGAACACACTTCAAACTATTCCATTGTTTGTAGAAGCCAGATTGGCATCTTCTTTAAGAAGCATAGATTGCCATGAAGCTCTATAGGTTGGTAGTTATTCACAGGAATTTGAATAAAAGGAACTCAGATATGAAAGGAAGGACACCTGAATTTTATTTAGTCAGTTTTTATATAGTGAACTTGGCTTTAGACTTCATGAAATCTCACATATTTGAATATCTTTCAATCAATTTTGTGTGTGCGTACGTGTGTGTGTGTGTGTGTGTGAGAGAGAGAGAGGGAGACAGAGAGAGAGACAGAGACAGAGAGAGAGAGAAAGACAGAGAGAGAAACAGAGGGAGAGACACAGCAATACAGAGACAGAGACAGAGAGAGAAAGAGAGGGAGAGACACAGAGAGACACAGCAAGACAGAGACAGAGACAGAGAGAAGAAGGGAAAGAGAGAGAGAGGGGGGAAGGAAGAAGTGAGGGGGAAGACAGATGTAAGAGAGAGGAGAGAGAAGGAGAAATAGTAGAGTATTAGTCCATTTCAAATTAGGATTCAATCTTTACATATATCATGTTAAACAAAGCTGTTTGATTTCTCTAGTATTTTGAACAATAATCTTTTCTAAGATTCTGAATAATATATCCTGTATTGAATAAACTCAATCCCTTAGGCCAGTGGTAGCTCAAAAGTCAGATTCATCATTAGTTTTTAATGTCTGTGTTTAAGATAGTACATTTCTGGAGGGCAGGAACCTGCCATATTTAGTAATGTTGGAAGTACCCAGCCGAGCCATATACAACAAAGCTTTTGTTTAAAGTTTTTATTGGCCATAGGGACTCCTCATTTTCTGCATTTTAATAGTGGCTTCCTCTGATTCTGTGGGAGTGTTGAATAATTAGAAGATTTCATTATTTTTTACAGGCTTCATAATTATCAACATACTTCCTAAAATCTTTGTCCCAGCCCTCAATAACAGTCACTTCATGGTTATCATTTTTTAAGTTATTATTTTGTGATAACTATTCTAATAATCTTTAATGGATCAATGTTTCTCACTAAATTACTGTTGGCAATGTATTGGCATATGTGTCCAGCTGGCAATAGGGAAGCTGCTCCTTTCCCCCTCTTCCCAGTGACTGAAGACTCTTTTGCATGCCCCACCCCTCTGTCCAAACATCCAAAGCAAGCACTTCCTCCCTCCACTCTGGGGTAATGCAGGGGGCTTACTGGCAGCTTGAATTTGCCCTCTGGACACTTGAACTCAAAAACCTTCACCAATACTGCACTAAATTCTCTTACAATGATTAAGGCCTAAGCATTTTAATATTTGCTTGCCAGTGTTGGGTCAGAAAATATGCACAAACTGAAAGCATGGAAACATCAGTTCCTGTTGGTCTACATGAGTTTCAAAGAAACGGCAACTAGGTGTTAACAGTAAATAGAGCATAGCATACAGGATCAGGAAGAACTAAGTTCATCTCTGGACTGAAAGTTATTTAATGTGTGTTCCTGGGTAAATCCCCATCTGATTGTCTCATCAATCTCTTCATCTGTAAAATGGGGATAATAACTGTTGAGGGTTTTCATGAAGCTCAAAAGAGATTATATTGATAAAGATTTGAAAATCTTTAAACACATAAATGTTATATATCATGATCATCATCATCATGGTTTTCAAGCAACCATAACATGAAGAAATTCTTGTTGCAAATGGGATAAAGATAAGGTCATTTATCATTGATTTATGACCCCTGAATTATTTATTTTATTAATACATTATTTGACTCCTGAAATGGTTTTTGGTGTTTCATAAACTTCAGTATCTTCCTAAAAATACTAGCAGCCTTGTAAAATCTCTCACATGGTTAAAATTTCAATCTGGTTCATTTATTAATAAGCTTAAATTTGGACTCTTCACAACACTAATGAAAATCCCTATTTGAATTATAATTAATTGGTAAGTTCTTGAAACATACAATTTTGCCTAATCAAAAGTGAAAATTCTCATCTTTCCTCAATAAAGATAGAACTTCAACATAATTGCTTAGAATGTAGAGCAGTCTACATTAAATCTAATAACATCATCTAATAATTTTAGCTGACATTTTTGTTGGATTAAAGTGTAGGTTCTGATGAGAGACTTACACGGGTACTATAATAAATGATTCATGTTGATATACAAAAATAGTAAAACTCAATGAATATTTACATTTCTGCAAGATGATTTGACCACAATTTTTTGTGACTTTTCAAATAATAGCCATGATTTTTAAATGGTGGTATATCACATACATTTCACACTAATTCATTCATTGCTAAGAAATAGTCTAATGTATTTCTGATCTGGAAGTAAAACTGTCCTAAAAATGTGTTTTAAATGACTCATACTTGAGGATGGATAAAAATATGACACCACATGCATCAACAGCATGTCACTTGACCTCTCTGATTGCTTTTCTCCATATGGCAAGACAATATGACAGTTGCCTAAACTTAGAGTTGGTTGAATATTTGAACTCCCAAAATAGTCATCTGTGGTTCAAAATCCACTTGGAATGAGAAGAGAAGATTCTCAGTGAACTCTGCTTTGCAATGTGCTGGTTAACTTCTTTCCTCACTGACTTGAATAAATCCCCAGGTTACATGCCTATCAAATTTTGGGTTAGCACAACTAGACAGAATAGTTAATACATCAGATGAAAAAATTTTAAAAAGGTCTTTTTTTTTAAAAAGGATCTCATTACTCTAGAATATTGGGCCAAATCTAAGAAGATGGAACAAAATTATGGATATAGTCTTGCAATTCACAAAAAACTCAACTTTATAAATGATGTTCCAAAAATGTAGGATATATGGCTCAATAGCCATTAATCTGAGAAATAACTAGAGGCTTTGATAGACCAAACTCAATTTGGAACAATAGTATAACAAGACTATTAAAAATGTTAATATGGTCTCAGAAAAAAAAAAAACTTTAAAAGAATCTTAATGAACAGAAAAAGGGAAATCAAAGTCCTTTGATACTTTACTCTGGTTCAGAACACCCAGAAGAATATTGCATTAAGATTTTGGCATAGAGGAAAACAATCAGAATGGGCAAGAATCCAGAGAACAAAGAGTCAAAGAACAGTAGGCACAAAATTGCAAATGATTTTAGAGGTCATCTCCTACAGATTCCTTTTACCACTGAGGATATTGAGTCTCATGAAAATTAAATGACATTCCCCAAATCACACAAGCAGTGCCTGTGGTAAGATATTATTCTGCTCTTCTGACTCCAGAATAAGCAATCTTTATGTTTCAACATATCAAAGTAGAATTTACTGAAAGAACTTGGAATGCTTAGCTTCAAGAAGACAACATTTAGGAATATTATGATAGCTGACTTCATAGTTGAAAAACTGACATGTGAAATGCTTTTCAATTCAATAACTATTAATAACTGCCATTTGTTTACCTTTGTGACCTTTGGCAAGTCGAAATTATCTGTACCTCAGATTTCTTATCTCTTATATAAGGGTCCCTTTCAGATCTAACTCTATGATCTTGTATCCTACCCAATGTCATTTAGGTAAGCAAATGACAGAATTAGGAAACTAGGATTTGAAGTCAGGACCTTTGACATAAAATATAGCATTTCATTCACTATACTATGCTAAATAAGTAGATGCATATATATGTGTAGTTGTTTTGGCAGTCTACTTCCTTAGTTATATGGCCATCACAGTTATCTATTTTCATCACATTTCCTTCTGGTTATTTGAAATAAATTCATCTGCTCAGCTTCTGCTAGATGCCAGGTCTTGTAAAAGCTTAAAACTGCATTAAGACTTTTGAGAGCCTCCACATATATATGTATATGCATGTTAATGTACAAATAAAGTTGACCCTGTGCATGGTGTTGTGTTTTTTAGTAAGCTTCACATATCTTGTCCCGTTTTACCCTCAAAACCTCCCTACAAAAAAAGATAATAAAGGTATTTCCCTATTTATAAGGAAATTAAGTATGAGTAGCAGGAAATGACATGTCTGTCTTTAAATACTAGGGTAAGAATTTGTACAAATTATTCCTGACTCCAAGCATAGTTTTCTATTCATCATGCACATGTGTTTATATCATATGAACATATATATGCATAGTTATATTTATACAGACATATATCTGCTTATGTGTTAATATTATATAACTATGTGTACATATATTTTATATAATCTATTTTAAATATATTTTGTTGCACGAGGATATTCCATTTAAAAATACTTTGGACATGAATTAAAAGAAATTAATATGTATAATAAGAGAATGATATGATTTTATCTGAAGAACAATACAGCTCTCTAGTGATTTATGAGTTTTCAAGGAGGACTAGCATTTCTGGTCTGTGGGCTCACCAAGACCTTTTCAGGGTTACTTTTCTCCTTTGGCATCCACATGCATTCAACTCTTACTTTTGACTCCGAGGAGCTGTAGGATGAACAGTGGTAGACCCCAGGCAAGCCATCTTGGCAGAAAGGCAAAAACAGCTTGAAGGCAATTGACAGGCTTCAGACCTGGTGGAGAGTTAGAAAGATGTCTACCACAACTATGTAAAGACTTTCCCTGGTGGAATGGACAGATGAGAACAATTTGTTTCAATGGCCACGAAGATAGCAGAAGTAGGTGCTTTGGCATGTTCAGAGCTTGGTCAGACATGGAATATGCCAAGGCCATCCACTTCTTTCCAGGCCATCACCATCTTCCTAACTTGTTTTGCCACTGAATTTCAGTAAATCTGGAAGAGACTGTGGTTGATGATGCTGTGCAACTCTGCCTCCTTTAAATCCAATTATGCACAAGTCAGGACTTCACCCTATGACATTATTTGTCCTATTCAAAAAGGACAAAAAACAAACAAAAAAAGGACAAAAAAAAAAACAACAAAAAAAGTCTCCAGTGGTTTTTCTGTGTCCTATGTGGGAGAGTGTGTGAGGGAAATCAAGTTAAAAGTTGATCAAGAAATTAGGAATTATTAGAAAAAGTTGAGATAGCTTAAGACACGATGTGAGACCCAACATGAAAACATGGAAATATGTATAATATGATAATAAGTGTACAACCTACATCATATTACCAGCCTTCATGGGAAGGGTAAAGGATGGGAGGGAGAGAGAGAACATGGATTGCAAAATATCAGAAAATGAATGTTGAAAAATTTTATTGACATGTAACCCATAAAAATATTTTAAACTATCATAATAAAGAAAAAAGACATGATGGGTGATACTAGCAGAAAGGGAGGTTCAGATCTTGAAAATTAAAGCTGATTAAAAAGAAAAGGAGAGATAAAATAGGTAATGAGAAGATAGTATAAAGGACAAAGATATTAGAACAAATCTCTGAATATACTTATGTTTTCCACACTAACACTGGAAACATGACTGATCACTGTAAGATTAGGGTCAGATGGCTATGGTTTCTACCCAGTCCCAGATCAGAGAAGAAGCAGGCAAACTTGACTGAATGGGAGGGGCAAGAGCAAGTAGAGTACTTCTCCACCTCCCCCCACACTGTAAGCAGTTGGAAGCAGTTAACAGAATACTTTCAGAGCTGGTTATGGAAGCGATTCAAGCTTGGTAAATTCTGGGCCAATATGGTAAATGCATAGGGACTAAACCCCTTGTGATAATAACTTTCTTTGTATAAATTATTCTCCCACAGAATAGGAGTGTATGAGGTTAAGGTCTTCTACAGATCAGAACACAGGCTCTAGGACAGAGACAGCTCCAGCTCCACCTTGGAAGTATTACTTGGCTTGGTGAAAGGAAGGTAGTAAGTATAACCCCAACTTAACTGGATACAAGCTCTATCTTTCACAAACCAAATGAATTTAATGATTACAGGGAACAGGGAGAAGGGAACAGGGTTTGAAGAAAGAGGAGGGAAGGTAAATTAACTGAAACTGCTAAATGCAGGCTAGCAACACATTCCCCTGGGTGTGGGGGTAATGTATATTGAATGGCTGAACTCCTATCTAAGCCCCTAAATAATCTTCCTTCTAAAACCTAAACAGCTAAACTGAAGGCAGACTGATCTTGCTTGAAGGTCTATCTTGAGGTTAGCTATCAAAGTAAAGCAGTCCCTGGCTGTCAGAGACTGAATGCCTCAGCCCTGAAGCTACATAGAGTATGTGTGCCAAGAGCCAAGAGTCAAGAGTCAAGACCCTTGCAAGAGGGGTGACCTGGCTTTTATACCAGGTCTCCAACTGCCTTTAACTACCCCCTCCCTTGGAGTTCTGGGGGACTCTATGGAATTCTGTGATGCAGCTTGAACCCCTCTTAGAAACATGGATGTTATAATCACATGATGATTATACTGTGGAAAGAAGGCAGTCTTATTATAATGTTTACCATAAATAAGCCTGAGATCTTGTCTCCATAGTATACAACTCCCTTGCTTATTCCTTTCTTCCAGTCCCTGTGCAAAGTGTTTAAAGACATTTGCCAACATGTCCAATGTGCAATTCATACATTTTTTGGCTTTCTTCATATATGATACTCCATTCTCTACTGTTCAACTGTCTGTGCCTTATGAAGTACTTGGGACAAAAGAACAAATCTTTGACTGGTTTTGCTTCTGTATGTTCCTAAGAAATTCCATTTTTATTGCAAACCCTACAAACTGTTTGCATTAATAATCCCTTTAGACCAGTGGTTCCCAAAGTGGGTGCTACCGCCCCCTGGTGGGTGCTGCAGAGATCCAGGGAGGCGGTGATGGTCACAGGTGCATTTATCTTTCCTATTAATTGCTATTAAATTTTTTTAAAAAATTAATTTCCAAGGGCTAAGTAATGTGTTTTTTTCTGGAAAGGGGGAGGTAGGCCAAAAACGTTAGGGAACCACTGCTTTATACTGTCAAAGCATACAGAGCAGTCATATTAATTTCAATGAGGCCAACTAACTTAGGAAGTCAAAGATAATGTTTTTACTATAGGCAACTTCTATCATTTATAAAATGATAATTATATTTTACTCACATGAGATGGGGAAATTGAGGACAATGAATGACTATTATGTCTATTATGTCTTCTTTGGGAGAGAAGAAAAACGTACTTCGGTAAGTGCAATTTACAGGTGATATGAAACTTGTATAGAGACCAAATAAGAAAGAATCCTCCCCCCTCCAGAACCCAAACAGGGCCATAAGACTAATTGTATAATTTGGGAATAGAACACAGAGTGGCTGAGCTAATCAAGACCACAATATTAATGGTGAGAATATTGTGGAATGACACAAAAACATGACAAACTAGCAGTAACAGAGTGCCATTCATTATTATAAATATTATATTACTTTATTGTATAAATATTATATTATATTGTATATTATTATTTTATATTTATACTTATCATACTATAGTGTAATATTATATTATATATATATTTACATAGCATAAATATTGTATTATGTCCCTTGTGGAAGTAGTTTTATGATAGAGCTTTAATTCCATTCAAATCAAAAGGTAAGAAAATGAAGTATCCATCAGAAATTCTACCTTTGTAAATAGTCTGTGTCCTCAAAACCTTTCACAATGCAAGTATATTTAATTATCCAACCATATTCTATGTGGAGAGGGGAATATGAAATGGATAAAGTAGGAAATAGCAATGAGTGTTAGGAAAAAAGTAGGACTTCTTAAAATCCCGTGGCTTTAGTATGATGTCAAGAAAATAAAAAGATTATAGAGAAAGTTATGATAACTGGAGGAAAGACAGGTCATGAGAAAAGCCTGAAAAAAAAAAAAAAGAAAAGGGGCTGAAAAAAGAATACTAAAGACCTAATTAGTAAAAAAAAAATTTTCCATATGAGGAAATTAATTACATAAATGGCAAAGAGCAACACTTATTTTAATGTTTTTGGGGATGATTGATAAAAGATTGAGTTTAAAGTAAAAATAATGGATTCAGAATGAGAAAATTACTTTCAAAAACAAATCTAGCTAAGTATTAGAACATCTTAGTAAAGGAGGTCTTAGAGCAACGGTCGGCAATCTTTTTGGCTGTGAAAGCCATAAACTCCTGTGGAAGGAGGAGGATGGAGGCAGAAGGCGCTGGAATATGGGGCGGGGGCTGAAGGGCCCCCTGGGGCACATCCTGGGGCTCTGCCTGGACTGGCTGGTCGGGAGGTGGAGCCAAATATGGCTGCAGAGCCATATGTTGCTGACCACTGTCTTAGAGTTTTCTTTTCTGAACATTTTGAAGAGCAGTTTAAATAAAGTCCTAGCTAGATCATCCAGGGGTGATGCAAAGAATGAGAAGGATTAGGATGAAAATGAGGCATGACATCACTTCCTTTTCAGAGAGAGCTAAAATCATTGCTTTGTTTTTGGTTTTTGAGTAGGCTAGTTTAAAAGAATTTTTCTTATACAGAAACCATCCCAAATCCTTCACTTTTTAAATAGATATGACACTTTAATGATCCAACCTATTTTCTCAGCTTATAGGAATAAAGATGAGCTCAATTAGTGACTGAAACTTTTTCTTTGGTGTTCTGATCACTTCTTTATCCTCTAAGAATTGTTTATTTAATTTCACAATAGTCCCCAGTTCCCTTCTTATCAGAGTCTGTGTATTTGTGTTTCTGTTTATGAGTGATTAAAATGAATTTTGAGACTATATTGATAGTCCTTGAGATAACAAATCACTCTTAGATATATGGGAAAATCAGGCTTGGTATTCATCATATTGAAGAGAATAGGGATAGAGAATAGACCTGTGAATTCATTAATGTTAGGAACTGCCATGAGGAGACTCATAAGTACCTTTTTTACAAGTGTAACACAATGGTCTAGATGTATGGAATGTTAAGGGGCTTGTCTAGGGTCACACAGTTGATATGTTTCAGAGACCAAATTCTGCAACTAGATCTCCTGTTCTGCCTCTCCACCAGACTAAGAATTCTCTCATAATAGTCCTGTGTTTTTGTCTTAAAATAAAAATATCATGCTATGGATAAAAACTTGTTATTTTTTTTACTCTGTCTTTTTTTTGACCTCAGTTATCATCTTGATGCTAAGGAGTATCTAATTAACATCTCCAATCCTCTCTTCCTGTGTAAACTTTGAATTTTTAGGTGCCCATAGGCAATTTCTATTTGGATGTTACCACCATTAGTAAAGAAATCAAAATAATATTACACATAAGCTCATTATCTTCCTGTAAAAGTCTGCATTCTTCCCAATATGCTTCCATCCTTTTTATACTGCACATCTATGTCAATGACACCACCATTCACTCAGTCAGAGGTGTGAAATTTTGGAATAATCTTGTAACCTGGCTTGTCCTTCATTATTTATAACTGATCAGCTGCTAAGTCCTAATTCTTCTCTATTTTTCTTCTCCAGCAATCCACTTTTTTTCCCAGCCTTGTGCTTTTCTGTTCAGTGTGTATGAACATATGTATATATATATGTATACATGCATATACATATATGTGTGTATATGAATATGTATATATATTAAAGATAAGTTTAGGTGTGTGATTAAATTTTCCTACAGCTTGAGAATGTTTCAGAGATACAAACCATATGTAAATTAAGGTAAGAACAGTTTTTCACTTTTATTTATAAGCCTAGTAAGATGTCCTATACATGGTATGTGTTTTTATTTTTTTAAAACATTTATTAATACTCATTTTTAACATGTTTACATGCTTCATGCCCTACTTTCCCCTTCAGCCCCCGCTCTCCCCTCACCCATGGTCAATGCACATTTCTACTGGTTTTAACATGTGTCATTGATCAAGACCCATTTCCAAATTGTTGATAATTGCATTGGTGTGGTAGTTTCGAGTCCACATCCCCAATCACGTCTACCTCAACCCATGCGTTCAAGCAGTTGTTTTTCTTATATGTTTCCTCTCCTGCAGTTCTTCCTCTGAATGTGGGTAGCATTCTTTACCATAAATCCCTCAGAATTGTCCTGTGTCATTGCTTTCTGCTGGTACAGAAGTCCATTACAATCGATTTTACCATAGTATATCAGTCTCTGTGTAAAGTGTTCTTCTGGCTCTGCTCCTTTCACTCTGCATCAGTTCCTGGAGGTCTTTCCAGTTCACATTGAATTCCTCCAGTTCATTATTCCTTTGAGCACAATAGTATTCCATCACCAGCATATACCACAGTTTGTTCAGCCATTCCCCAATTGAAGGGCATACCCTCCTTTCCCAGTTCTTTGCCACCACAAAAAGTGCAGCTATAAATATTTTCATACAAGTCTGTTTATCTATGATCTCTTTGGGGTACAAACCCAACAATGGTATGGCTGGATCAAAGGGCAGGCATTCTTTTATAGCCTTTTGAGCATAGCTCCAAATTGCCAGCCAGAATGGTTGGATCAGTTCACAACTCTACCAGCAATGCATTAATGTCCCAATTTTGCCACATCCCCTCCAGCATTCATTACTCTCCCCTTCTTTCATTTTAGCCAATCTGCTAGGTGTGAGGTGATACCTCAGAGTTGTTTTGATTTGCATTTCTCTAATTATTAGAGATTTAGAACACTTTCTCATGTGCTTATGGATACTTTTGATTTCTTTACCTGAAAATTACCTATTCATGTCTCTTGCCCATTTTTCAATTGGGGAGTGGCTTGATTTTTTTATACAATTGATTTAACTCCTTGTATATTTGAGTAATTAGACCTCTGTCAGAGTTTTTTGTTATAAAGTTTTTTTCCCAATTTGTTGTTTCCCTTCTGATTTTGACTACATTGTCTTTGTTTGTACAAAAGCTTTTTAGTTTAATATAATCAAAACCATTTAATGTACATTTTGTAATTTTCTCTAACTTGCTTGGTTTTAAAACATTTCCTTTCCCAGAGATCTGACAGGCATACTATTTTGTGTTCACTTAACTTATTTATAGTTTCCTTCTTTATATTCAAGTCATTCACCCATTCTGAATTTATCTTGGTGTAGGGTGTGAGATGTTGATCTAAACCTAATCTCTCCCATATTGTTTTCCAAATTTCCCAGCAGTTTTTGTCAAATAGTGGATTCATGTCCCAAAAGTTGGGCTCTTTGGGTTTATCATACACTGTCTTGCTGATGTCATTTACCCCAAGTCTATTCCACTGATCCTCCTCTCTATCTCTTAGCCAGTACCATATTGTTTTGATGACTGCTACGTTATAGTATAGTTTAATATCTGGTACTACTAGGCCCCCTTCCTTCACATTTTTTTCATTATTTCCCTTGATATTCTTGATCTTTTGTTATTCCAAATGAAATTTGTTATAGTTTTTCCTAATTCAGTAAAGAAGTTTTTTGGTAGTTTGATAGGTATGACGCTAAATAGGTAAATTAATTTGGGTAGAATGGTCATTTTTATTATGTTAGCTCGTCCTACCCATGAGCAATTAATGGCTCTCCAATTGTTGAGATCCATTTTTATTTGTTTGGAAAGTGTTTTGTAGTTGTTTTCATATAATTGCTGTGTTTGTTTTGGTAGATAGATTCCCAAGTATTTTATATTGTCTAGGGTGATTTTAAATGGTGTTTCTCTTTCTACCTCTTGCTGCTCTAATGTGTTGGAAATATATAGAAATGCTGATGATTTATGTGCATTTATTATGCATCCTGCAACTTTGCTAAAGTTGTTGATTATTTCTACAAGCCTCTTAGTTGATTCTCTAGGATTTTTTAAGTATACCATCATATCATCTGCAAAGAGTGAAAGCTTAATCTCCTCATTGCTTATTTTGATACCTTCGATACCTTTTCCTTCTCTAATTGCTACTGCTAGTGTTTCTCGTACTATGTTGAATAATAGAGGTGATAATGGGCATCCTTGTTTCACTCCTGATCTTATTGGGAAGGCTTCTAATTTATCCCCATTGCATATGATGTTTGTTGATGGTATTAGGTATATACTGTTTATTATTTTTAGGAAAGGTCCTTCTATTCCTATACTTTTTTTCAGTGTTTTCAATAGGAATGGATGCTGCATTTTGTCAAAGGCTTTTTCAGTATCTATTGAGATAATCATGTGATTTTTGTTTGTTAGACTGTTGATATGGTCAATTATGTGGATGGTTTTCCTAATGTTGAACCATCCTTGCATTCCTGGTATAAATCCCACCTGATCATGGTGGATGATCTTCTTAATTACTTTTTGGAGTCTCTTTGCTAGTATTCTATTTAAGATTTTTGCATCTATGTTCATTAGGGAGATTGGTCTGTAGTTTTCTTTCTCTGTTTTTGATCTACCTGGCTTTGGAATCAGTACCATATTTGTGTCATAAAAGGAATTTGGTAGGACTCCTTCTTTGCTTATCATATCAAATAATTTGTATAGTATTGGGATTAGTTGCTCTTTGAATGTCTGATAGAATTCACTTGTGAATCCATCAGGCCCTGGCGATTTTTTCTTAGGGAGTTCTTTTTCTATTTCTGATATGGGATTATTTAGGTATTTCTATTTCAATTACTATTTCTGATATGGGATTATTTAGGTATTCTATTTCTTCTGCTGTTAATCTAGGCAATTTATATTTTTGTAAATATTCATCCATATCTCCTAAATTGTTATATTTGTTGCCATATAATTGGGCAAAATAGTTCTTAATGATTGCCTTAATTTCCCCTTCATTAGAGGTGAGGTCTCCCTTTTCATCTTTAATACTGTCAATTTGGTTTTCTTCTTTCCTTTTTCTTATTAGATTGTCCAGTACTTTGTCTATTTTATCTGTTTTTTTCAAAATACCAGCTTCTAGTCTTATTTATTAATTCAATAGTTCTTTTACTTTCGATTTTATTAATTTCTCCCTTGAATTTTAGTATTTCTAATTTAGTTTTCATCTGGGGATTTCTAATTTAGTTTTCATCTGGTTTTCCCACCTCAAATCTTGATGTTGTAATGCTCTAATTTAGTTTTCATCTGCTCACTTTCTAATTTTTTGAGTTGTATACCCAATTCATTACTATCTGCCCTCCTTAATTTGTTAATATATGCTCTCAAGAATATAAATTTCCCCCTGAGTACTGCTTTGGCTGTATCCCACAGAGTTTGGTAGGATGTCTCATCATTGCCATTCTCTTCAATGAAAGTGTTGATTTTTTTTTGATTTCTTCTTTGACTAATCGGTATTGGAGAATCATATTGTTTAATTTCCAATTGGTTTTTGATTTGCCTGTCCAGGTGCCCTTACTAATTATTATTTTTATTGCATTATGATCTGAGAATGTTACATTTATTATTTCTGCTTTTTTGCATTTGTTTGTAATGTTTCTATGCCCTATTACATGGTCAATCTTTGTGAATGTACCATGTGCAGCTAAAAAGAAGGTGTATTCATTTTTGTCCCTATTTATTTTTCTCCACATATCAATTAAATCTAATTTTTCTAGGACTTCATTCACCTCTCTTACCTCTTTCTTCTTTATTTTTTGTTTGATTTATCTAGATCTGAAAGAGGAATATTTAGATCTCCCCCTATTATGGTTTTACTATCTATTTCCTTCTTGAGGTCTGCCAGTTTCTCCTTTATGAATTTGGATGCTATGCGACTTGGTGAGTACATATTGAGCAGTGTTTTTTCCTCATTGTCTATACTGCCTTTAATCAGGATGTAATGACCTTCCCTTTCTTTTTTAATCATATCTATTTTTACTTTGGCTCTGTCAGAGATCATAATAGCCACTCCTGCCTTCTTTTTCTCATTTGATGCCCAAAAGATTTTGCTCAAGCCCTTAACCTTAAACTTGTGTATGTCCACCCGCCTCATATGTGTTTCTTGTAGACAACATATGGTAGGATTTTGGTTTCTAATCCACTCTGTTATTTTCTTCTGTTTTATGAGCGAGTTCATCCCATTCACATTCAGAGTTATAATTATCAGTTGTACATTCACTGACATTTTTGTATCCCCCCCCCAGTCCTACCTCTTCTTCTTACACTATTTTCTTTTAAACCAGTGGTTTGGTTTGAACTGGTATCCCTTATCCCCT
This sequence comes from Gracilinanus agilis, assembly GCF_016433145.1. Taxonomy (NCBI): domain Eukaryota; kingdom Metazoa; phylum Chordata; class Mammalia; order Didelphimorphia; family Didelphidae; genus Gracilinanus; species Gracilinanus agilis. Next base: position 294,957,178 of record NC_058132.1, read on the forward strand.
CCCTTGATTAAGTTCCCTTTCTACCTCCTCCCTTATTATTCCCCTCTTTTTATTTTTAAAAGCCTAATGAATTCCCTCCCCCTTCTTCTCCCCTCCCTTTTTTGACTTCCCCACTCCCCTGTTCCTCTTGGTTTATCCCTTCTGACTTTCTCAGTAGGGTTAGATAGAGATTTATATCCCAATGGATAACATAGCTTCTCTTCCCTCTCTGGGTTGATTACACTGAGAGTAAGATTTAAATATTGCCTCTTAATGCTCTCTTCCTCTCCTTCTTATAATAGTATTTGTCCCCTCCCCTTCCCATGCCCTCTTTGTGTGTAATAGAATATCCTATTTTTCTTATTCACTCAAGTTTCTCTTGGTGTCCCCTACTATTCACCCCCCTCTTTCCCACCCTCCATGTCATCTTAGACCATTTAGTATTCTGTCCTCTCCCTATGAATTATTCTTTTGATTGCTATAATAGTGAATAGAGTTCACTACAGAGAATTATTCATAGCATTTTTCCACATAGAAATACAGATAATTAGATCTTATTGAAGCCCTTAAAGAGTCAAATTTAAAAAATTATGAGTTTTCTTTCTTTCCCCTCTGTTTCTTATTTACCTTTTCATGTTTCTCTTGATTTTTGTGGTTGGATATCAAACTTTCCATTTAGTCCTGGTCTTTTCTGTGCAAATACTTGGAAATCTTCAATTTTGTTGAATGCCCATACTTTCCCCTGGAAGTATATAGTCAGTTTTGATGGGTAGTTGATCCATGGTTGAAGGCCCAGCTCTCTTGCTTTTCTGAATATCATATTCCAAGCCTTGTGGTCTTTTAGCGTGGAGGCTGTCAGATCCTGTGTGATCCTGATTGATGCTCCTTGATATTTGAATTGTCTCTTTCTGGCTTCTTGAAAGATTTTTTTCTTTTACACTGTAAGCTCTTGAATTTGGCTATTATATTCCTGGGTGTTGACTTTTCTGGGTCTAGTGTAGAGGGTGATCTATGGATCCTTTCAATGTCTATATTGCCCTTTTGTTGTACAACTTCAGGGCAATTTTGCTGAATAATTTCTTTAAGTATGGAGTCCAAGTTTCTATTAATTTCTGCCTTTTCAGGAAGACCAATGATTCTGAAATTGTCTCTTCTAGACCGGTTTTCTTGGTCTGTCACTTTCTCATTGAGATATTTCATGTTTCCTTCTATTTTATCAATCTTTTGACTTTGTTTTATTTGTCCTGCTCTCTTGAGAGATCATTGGCTTCTAATTGCTCAATTCTAGCCTTTAGGGACTGGTTTTCCTTTTCAATCTGGTCATTTCTGGTTTTCAGTTGACTTGCCTCACTTTCCAATTATGAAATTCTGCCTTTTAAACTGTTATTTTCTTGCCAGATCTCTTCCATCTTTCTCATCATGTCAGATTTGAACTCTTCAATAGCTTGTGACCAGTTTTCATTATTTTGGGAAGGTTTTTTTTTAAACCCTTGTACTTTGGTGTATTGTCTCATAGGTTGAAGATTGGTAAGGCTGGGCAATGGGGGTCAAGTGACTTGCCCAGAGTCACACAGCTGGGAAGTGGCTGAGGCCGGGTTTGAATTTTGGGAAGGTTTTGATATGATTTCTTGTTTGTTCTCCTCTGTTGTCTGGATTTTCTCTGTGTAAAAGTTGTCGAGTGTTACAGAGTTCTTTTTGATAATCTTTCTCTTCTGGGGTTCCCAATTTTGGCTTGCCATTGTTGTTAGACAAGCTCCTTCTCCACTTTATCCTCACACTCAGGGTCTGTCTGCACTCTCTAGGCTCCCGAGGTTTCAGGTCTCGTTGTTCTCAGGGTCGAGCCTCCTGGTTGTCCCTGGTCTGCCCTTCTGCCTGAGGCTCCTTAAGCAGTCTAAGGGGCTGCTTCCATAGCCGCACTCCTGTCTGCACAGGGTCCCTACTAGAGGTCCAAGCCTGCACTTGAGATCCTAATCCGCGCCTAGGGCAGTGCCTTCACCTGAGCAGGTGCTCAGGAAAGTCCCTACACATTCTTTAGCCTCTTTAGGTCCTAAGTCTTGCTGCTCTCAGGAACAAGCCCTGGAGCTAACAGTGACTTAATGGGTGCCCCAAACCTTCTTTAACTTTTGTGCACTGGTCTTGGCATTGTACGTGGTGTGGGGTTTGGGAGAGGGTCTTCTTCCTCTCGCGTTTTAGTAAGAGCTGTTTAACCCCTTTATAGCTTGGAAACTCCCCAATTCCACGTACCTTCAATGCTGCGCCCTGTTGTGGGGTCCCTTCGTTCATCTGGATTTGTTTTTTTGTCCCCTTGAGGAGTCCTATATGCTTTGGTTAGGAGAGATCAAGCAGCTGCTCCTTACTCTGCCACCATCCTAACCAGAAGTCCCATGGTATGTGTTTTTAAAATGGCTTTGGATTAATAAGTAAATGTTCTAGGTCCTTATCAACATACATTAAGGCAGTAGTATCAATGGTTTCAGTCATCTGTTCCTTATTAAACAGTGATTTCCTAACTTGCAAAACTTTATTCAACAAAATTTATTGAGTATACTTTGTGAATAGCTCAAAGTATTCACAAAATACTTCTATGAATTGCATATTAAAATATAAGAAACAGTATAAAACAACAAATGTGTTTATAGTCCAGGTGAAAAATATAAGATCTTTGAGGGTAGGAAAAGTCTAGATCCTGTGATACAAGAATAACAGTTCTTGGCATTTAGCAAGCACTTAATAAATGCTTTTCATCTATTAATTTGGCAACTGTGTGATGTAGGTAGTTCAAAGTATTATTATCCCAAATTTATAGGTGAGCAAATTTAAGTTTTAAATGTGGGTAAAATTATTTATTCTATTGTTTACAAAAGCTCTTATAATGTTTAAATCTATCATTGTGTGAGTAAAGGTCATCTACACCAAGAATATCATCTGATCTTAGTAACTCTCCAGGAATATCAAAGATGGCCACAAAGAATTTGAGGTTCTCCCAAGCCTTAGATCCACACAAAGAATTTTTCTTTTGGTTCCAGATCCCCAGGTCTTGCTTTGGGTTCATTCAATCTCTTTTTTCAGCTTTTTTATGTTATGACTTCCCCCAAATTTTATTGAATGTTTATACATTTACTCATATCCATCTCAATCTACCTTACTTTTGAGTTGCTCTTTAATTAAAATTGCTTAACAGTGTACATTTGATTTGTATGTATGACCCCTTATCTAATTCCTATAAACTTTCCAGAGCTTGAATGGGAGATAGTATCACCTCCTTTCTGGCTTACTCTCCTCTACCTAAATACATAATACATTTATTTTTAAAACTATTTCAGATTTTTGGATTCATTTTTGTGAATGTCAAAATCATTAGGTAATTTGACCATCTGTAATAGAAATATCTAACCTAAAACTCCAGAATTCAGATCAAGGATTTTTCACTTTATTTCAATTTATTCAATCAACAAGCATTTATTAAGTGCCTACTGTGTGCCAGGGCGAGGCGCTGTGCTAAACACAGTGGAAAGCGCTGCAGCAATAGCTCATAGATATGATAAGGAAGTACAAGGTGCCATTTGGAAACCTTATAGTTCATCCAGTCCAAGGCTTTCACACAATGAGTAGCAAAGAAAAGATTCAAATTCCTTTCATCTTCTGTTTTCAATTCCTCTCATTCATCCAATAAACATTAAATAAGTACTTACTACATTCCAGGTACTGCACTAAGTTTTCAGGGTACAGAAAAAGCACAAATCCTTATACTTCCACCTCAGTAAGGCACATATCTCAATGGTTTCCATACTAGTGAGAATATATTGCCTTTGATCTCTCCAAGGCCTTTCACTTCGATTCCTTTGGAAACTCATAATTATGCCTGTCTAATGTGACTGACCATTGAATATAGTGAGTTAGTCTTGGCCTAACCTAATTAACAAATAAGTCACAAGAACATCTCCTTTAATGCTACTTCTGAATCCATCATTTCTCAATTCTATTCTCAGAAAGTAGAAACATAAATCCTCTTGGACAATATAGGCGATGATTATGAAGATGCTTTGCTTATACTCCAATAAAATGTCATATGATAATTATAATTTTCAACATCATTCTATAACTATTAAATGGCATTTCAGAGAAGCTATAAAGTAATTCATCAGAATAAATTAAATTTGGTACTTAGCAATAAAGAGTTAATTAATGGTAATTCTCTTCCCTCAATCTGCAAATTTCACATACTTGATGTGTATATACTTGCACATTTGACAGAAACATATAAAATATATGATATACATATACATATGTGTGCTTATGTTTGTCTGCATATGTATAAACAAATATACATGCTTCATCTACACTAGTGGTAGTAATTTTAGTAATTTGTTAAAAATTGTTCTTCCATTCTCTACCTTGGCAGTCCAGTGGATTCAACTAATGTGTCAGCATCAGTGAATCTATTATAAACTCATTAGAGAAGCAAGACAATTCTCTCTGGTTCATCATGAAGCAAAGAAAAGTCGAACACTTTCATCTGCCTGCTGCTAACCACACAATGAACTCAGCTGGCCTTCCTTGCAAGACAAAGTTAGCCAGTTTTCAGAATCAAGGACATTAAGTACTCTAAATGAATTTTCTCACTGCCATGTTTTGTTCTTTTAAATATCAACTTTCAACATCTGTGATAATGTCTTTCATAGCATCTGCTATGAAAGATAGAAAGGATGCAGAGCTCTTTTACTTTAATGCATCAATACTTTTTTTTTGGATAGTTATAAACAACAGAAAAATTCCTAACTCAAACTCCATAAATTAAATGAGGATTTTTGAAAGCTCATAAGTTATTTTTAATTAAGTAATAAGTCAGGAAAGATTTTTTTAGCTATTCGAGATTATATGGATTTCTGTCAAAAGACAATAAAGGGGGAGACACATTAAGCTGCAAAAATCTGTATTTCAATTTCACTTTTAGAAAGTGACCTTGATTTGATTTCTCTGGAGTTAGCGCTTTGATGGGGAACGCTAGGCACAGTGCTTTGCTGATAATAGGGGCATAATGAATACCTATAGAGCAACTTAAAATCAACATTTGGCTTGACTGATTTCCTAACATCATTCCCCCACAACACACCCAGGTTGACTGATGTCATTAGATTGGTCTTTTATTTCCCTATCATATACATATGGCCTTACCTTATGATATTGTCTTTAAAGAAAAGCCCATATTTTTGAGCTAAGTTTTATGCCTACTTAGGAATTATCATCACATATTTTACATGATTTAGGATATATCTCAATGGGGCCATCAGATTTTTTACCTTTTGTCACTGAATCTCCCAGAAATTGTGACTAAATTGTTTTATTGATTTAAATAGTAATTTAGCTGAATTATCTCCAATGATGATTTGCTTTAAACTTCAACAGTATTCAGGATGGCTAATCTAGTGACAGCCAACCAGTAGTGGCTAACTATGTCAAGAATGAGGACCATTTTTATTGTTTAAAAAAACAAAACAAAACAAAACATAGAAGCCTGTATGATTTAGAATGAGTATATAGGATATGTTAAAGGATGTAGAATAAAAAAAAACCTGGGTTCAAATCCATTATCAAACATTTATAAACTATGGGACTATGAGTAACTTAATGTTACAGGGCCTCAATTTTCTTTATCAGCAAAATGGGAGCAATAATAGCATTTACCTAACAGAAAAGTGAGATCAAATGAGATAATGTATATAAAGTGCTTTGCAAACCTAAAAGTGATATACAAAAATCAGCTATTATCAGTGAACCATTCAGTCCATAAGCATTTATTAATCACTAACAATGTATCAGTTGCCATGAAAAATCCTGAAAAATGAAGTAGGGTGATATCAAGAGAAAAGGCAATAGCAATGAAAGATTAGAGGAAGTATCTCCTGCAGGTGAAATTTAAGCTGAGTTTTGAATGAATCTAGGGAAGCTAGGAGGCAAAGGAAAGAAAGAAAGCCAGGCACAGCATGGCAGACAACCTAGATATATAGTGTCACAGAACAGCAGTACAACTAGTATGTCTTCACTGGGGAGTATATGGAGGAAAATAAGTGTAAGAATACTAGAAAGGTTGTGATGTTTTAAGTGGGGAAAAAAGATGAATTTTGCTTTCATAATAAGTTTGAGATGTCTACCAGATACATAATTTGAGATCTCCAAAAGGTAGTTTGTGATATATATCTCAAGATCAGAAGAGAGGTTAAATATGGATATAGAGTTCTGAGGATTATCTTCATAGGGATGATAATTAAACCTGTGGGAATTGATGAGATTACCCAGGGAAATGAAAGAATATGAAAAGAGGTTCTAGGACAAACACTTGAAGGACACTAATAGTTAGTAAACAGGCCAAGGGAGAATACCCACGTCAGGAATTAAAGACTGGTCAAATAGGTACAAAGAATAATGGGGGAGAGTGGTATCATGAAAATCTACAGAAAGAGTGGCTAATTGGTCAAACAGGTAGAAATAATAAAAGGGAGAATAGTGTGTTACAAATCTAGAGAGGGAAAAGGGTGATTGACAGTGTCAAAGATTGAAAGAAGATAAAAAAGGATGAGCACAGAGGAAAAGCTATTATATTTGACAAATATGAGATTATTGGTGACTTTTAGATAGCAGTTGCAATTGAATGATAAGGTCAAAAGTCAAGTTTCACGGAAGATGGGAAATAAATGCAGGAGTGCACCAATTCCTTTCTTGAGGAGCTCGAGGCCCGAAATCCCTCAGTTTCCACATTTCCCACCAACTAAATAGCTGATTCCCTCAGTTTCCACATTTCTCAAAAAGTTGCTGGTTTGAGGCAATAATCCTTTCCCAGGCTTCTTTCTCTGGCCTTATTTCCCAGAGAGATAAACATGTTTTATCAGCACCTGTTTCTTTCCCCTTTTTTCTCAGTTCCTGTTATGTCCCTGGTTACCCCCACCTTCACTCAAAGCTTTCTCTCTCAAGGTTACCTTGTTATGGGAAAGTTGCTTGAATTTTCATGAGAAAAATTCTTTGTGGTTTCTGCCTTTGTAAAGCTTGTGTATTCATTCAATAAACACACTTGGTTGTCATCAACAACAGAGGCCCTTCTGACCCCAAACTTTGACTTGACTTTTTTTCCCCAGCCCCTTACCTGGGGTACTCTTAGGCCTGTTCAGCACCCCCTCTTCTGGGCATTTACAGGAAAGATTAATGATTAGAGAGAGTGAAGATGAGATAAGAGGGAAGTGAATTTGCTGGAACTTACTTTGGCAAAAAGTGCTGCCTCATCATATGAGACCTGAGAAAAGGAGAAAGATAGTGAGCAAAGACATTTGAGTGATGTGACATGAGGATAAGAGAAGAATTCAAGAGATCTCTCTTCAACAATCCTAATTTTTTCAGTGAAGTATGAGATGGCATCCTTAGCTGATTAGTTCAGGGGAAAGTATAAATAAGAAGCTTGGAGAGGGATGAAAGAATTTGGCAAGTAGGAAGCAAATCAATTAGATGGAAGTAAAATGTTTATCTTTCTATAGTGAAGACCCAATTGAACTTATATAAACAATTTTAATGTAATAAGTTGGGAATAATTCAAGTTTAGGGTTTAACAAGGTATTATCAGCAATAGGGCAAGGGGTAAAGGCTCCAAGAATAGAGGATAGTGGAGAATTATGAATGACTGAGTTGAGAAGGGAAGAAGGGATAGTCAGGGAAGGGGTGATAACATGGGAAAATGATGTGGGGCAGAGGAATTGGTCATGATAGTGAAGGCAAAAGACAGAGCTGGAGTTGTAAGATTTAGGAAAAGATTGAATGAAAAAAGATTGGGATCAGTTAAATGAATCTTAGAATTCATAACCATGGAAATAAAACACTTGTAGATGATGGTATGATTATCTCTATGTGTACGTGGGGTTTTATGGAGGGATAGATTATAGGAAGAAAGGGCATTTGATGGAATGTCAACATGAATAATGAAAGTATTCCCATATGAGGGCAGGGATTAAGGGAGGAAACAAAATGTTGTAAGACACTGTACTCATTCAGGAAGGTAAAAGAAAATATTGAGTGTAAATCTTAATTATAAATTTGGATTGAATTATCCTCAAAGAAGGAGAGGTGATGGAATCAAGGTAGTGAATGTGGAAGTGGTAAGGGGAAGCAAGGGCTCTAGAATCTCACTATAATCAGTGCATGAAGGGCAGTAGAATATAAGTGAATATACAATGAGTATTACAAAGCTTGGCAAGGGATGCATATCCACAGAAGGGAGTTAAGCCTTGGTGAATGCTAGAAGTTGGAATGAATGAGAAAACTAAAAGAAAACATTAAACTGAAGTCAAGTTCAACAGTTATGAAGCTGGCATACTTGAGAGTACAGTGGAAATAAAGGATAGCTCTGGAGTAGGACCTCTGGAAAAGCATAGGATTGAGGGGAATGGAAGTAAAGAAAGACAGCTGGAGATGAGGAATGAAGCTTGTACTTCATAAGCTTAGGGTTCAGAATCATTGGAATAGAGTCAGTGTGAGGGAATGGGAGTAGGCTACATGGTTCAAGGATTATTGTTCTTGTTTTGCTATTATTATTATCTGATTGAGTAAACTTGTATTTCTAGGCTCCTTACAATAAATTGGAACCCCACTGCAAGGGTAGCAACATCTACATTTTTTAAGAGGAGGGAAATATGGAATCAGTAATTCACTATTCTATAAACATCAAACTTTTTTTTTCACTAAGAACAATTTTCTGTCATTAAGGTAATTCAAATGATTCTTTCTAACCTTGCACCGATGTTTCAGATTTTCTCATTGATTAGTTAGTGACTGAAACTAATTATTAAATGAAGCACAAATTGAATTCAATTCAAACATTTAATAAATGACTAATGTGTGCAATATACTTTACGAGGTATTGGTGACAAAAAAAGATAAAAAGAAACCAAGTCTGTCCTCACGGAGTTTATAATAGAATAAAAATTAAAATGAAATAAAATTATTAAGACACTATAAACTAACTGAAGAGATAAAAGAACTTTAATGCAAATTAGAATATGAAAAATGAAATTCAAATAGTGTAAAAATCCCATGAGGTTAGTCTCTTTGTAAATGTGGCTCAGTAAATGTTATATAAACCTCAGGAGCCCATGCAGTTTCTCTAGGCCTCACAATTTTCTAAGAGCTCAGAGAAGAAGGAATGTCCCGGAAAATGTTTTCATCATGTAGAAAAATCTATGTATGAAATTGTTCATTCCCCTGAAAAGGTATCATATTGTTCACATTGTTTATGCCAAAACAAGAAATGTACCAAAATATATTTTTATATTGACAAGAAGACAGTATTATTAAGCACTTACTATGTGCAAAACACTATGAAACAATGAAATCGATAGATCAGATGGGATCCTATCTTTTATTAACTTACAGTCTACTGAAAAAATAGGATAGCTACATATGCAAGAACATAAGACCACTATCAAAGAAACATATCAACCAGTACAAATTAATATAGTGGCAAGCACTTGGCACTAAGTGCTTGATGACTCATTGACCTGTATTTATAATTCCTCAGGCTCTTTTTCAGGACATTTTTATATACTGGTTTTCTAAAGGAACAGCTACCACTGGGATTTCTATTTCATAAATATGAGCTTAGACTTCCCTTGAATGGAGATGATATGCAGATCCACTTATTGCCACCATCTGCTATTGTTACTCACATTACCAAATGCTGCTATAAAGTTAACTAGTCTATGGATGCTCAGGCAGGATTGAAAATTCCTAACGCCAATCCAAAGAAGACATTCAATAGATTTACAGCTTTAGTCCCTTTCAGTCCTCTTCAGTATTGTGGCATTTAAGCACACACCTAAATCAGCACACAGGCTTATCTAGCTGTGCATTCAATTCAACAAACATTTATTAAACATCTACTAAGCTAAGGCACTCTGCTAGATGCTGAGGATACAAAAACAAAAAGGGAAAAAAAGTAGGTGCAAATGAATAGAAAGCAATTTCAAAAGGGAGAAGGTGCTCCTGGGAGGGAATCCAAAGCCTCAGACAAGAAGTAGAAACTGGGATGTGCTTTGAAAGAAACTCTTTATTCTTTAAGGCAGAGGAAATCTATTTCTAACATAGAAAATCATATATGCAAAGGAAAAATGTTATGTGTAATAGTGAGGGGGCTAGAGAGGAAACATACTGAAAAATATCTTCCAGGAGAAACATTAAGGAATATATTTTTTCTATATTAAAGAATATTTTCAGACTCCCTTAGATAAGCAAGGATAGTTCAAGAATAAAAGTCTTTTCTTAAAGAAAATGATGGAATGGAAACAAAACTGTCCAGGGGATAAATTGCTGGTCCTAGACTCAGAAAGTCCTGAGTTCAAATTGAACCTCAGACACTTTGTAGCTGTGTGATTATGGGATGTCACTTAACCCTGTTTGCCTCAATTTCTTTATCTATAAAATGAACAGGAGAAAGAAATAGCAAATCACTCCAGTATCTTTGTTGAGAAAACTCTAAATGGGTTTGTGAAGAATTGGACATGTGATCTATAATTTTGTCCCTTTCCAGATCTATCATTCACTATTGCCCTATTCGAATACTTTTGTTGCAGTTAGACTGGTCTTCTCCGGTTGTGGGGAACAGCATAGTTTGGGGAAAGGAACATAAGGTGTGTGGCCAGAAGACCTGAAGTAAGAAACAATTCAATTCAAATCAAATTATTTCATTACCTTTTTAATTAATACCTACACCATTCACCATCTTCCTGTACAAGTTCCCAGAACTAGAAATCCCCAGTCAGATTACTATGGATTGATAGCATTGAAATGATATTGAAGTGATCAGAAGAGCACTGATTTAGAAAGTGTGAAAGGACCTCAGAGAATATCTCATCCAAATTCCCCATATTTAAAGGTGAGAAAATAGCCTCATAAAGGTTATGCATCTTACCTTGGTCTCACAAGGAATAAGAGGTACAATGGAAATTTATTTTATTTGTTCATTTTTGTTTTTGTTTTTGATTTTAATATTTTATTATTTTAGAAAAATTTTCCATGGTTACATGATTCTTGTTTTTACTTTCCCCTTCACGGTCCTTCAACACCCCGCCCCATATCCAACACGCATTTCCACTGGTTTTAACATGTGCCATCAATCAAGACTTATTTACATATTATTGATAGTTGCATTGGTGTGGTCATTTAGTGTCTATATCCCCAACCATGCCCACATCAACACATGTGTTCAAGCAGTTGTTTTACTTCTGTGTTTCCACTCTTGCAGTTCTTCCTCTGAATGTGGGTAGCATTCTTTTCCATAAATCCCTCAGAATTGTCCTGGGTCATTGCATTGTTGCCAATACAGAAGTCCATTACATTCTATTTTACCACAGTGTATTAGTCTCTGTATACAATGTTCTTCTGGCTCTGCTCCTTTCACTCTGCATCAGTTCCTGGAGATCTTTCCAGTTCACATGGAATTCCTCCAGTTTATTATTCCTTTGAGCACAATAGTATTCCATCACCAGCATACATCAGAATTTGTTTAGCCATTCCCCAACTGAAGGGCATCCCTTTGTTTTCCAGTTTTTTGCCACCACAAAAAGCACAGCTATAAATATTTTCATACAAGTCTGTTTATCTATGATCTCTTTGGGGTACAAACCCAGCAATACTATGACTGGATCAAAGGGTAGACAGTCTTTTAGAGCTCTTTGGGCATAGTTCCAAATTGCCATCCAGAATGGTTGGATCAGTTCACAACTCTACCAGCAATGCATTAATGTCCCAATTTCGCCACATTCTCTCCAACATTCATTACTCTCCCCTTCTATCATTTTAGTCAATCTGCTAGGTGTGAGGTGGTACCTCAGAGTTGTTTTGATTTGCATTTCTCTAATTATTAGAGATTTAGAACACTTTCTCATGTGCTTATGGATACTTTTGATTTCTTTACCTGAAAATTGCCTATTCATGTCCCTTGCCCATTTATCAATTGTGGAATGGCTTGATTTTTTATACAATTGAATTAGCTCCTTGTATATTTGAGTAATTAGACCTTTGTCATAGCTTTTTGTTATAAAGACTTTTTCCCAGTTTGTTGTTTCCCTTTTGATTTTGGTTGCATTGTTTTTGTTTGTACAAAACCTTTTTAATTTAATATAATCAAAATTATTTATTTTACATTTTGTAATTTTTTCTAACTCTTGCTTGGTTTTAAATTTTTTCCTTTCCCATAGATCTGACAGGTACACTATTCTATGTTCACCTAATTTTCTTATACTTTCCTCCTTTATATTCAAATCATTCACCCATTTTGAATTTATCTTGGTATAGGGTGTGAGATGTTGACCTAAACCTAATCTCTCCCATATTGTTTTCCAATTTTTCCAACAGTTTTTGTCAAATAGTGGATTTTTGTCCCCCAAAATTTGGGGCTGTTTGAGTTTATCACAGACAGTCTTGTTGACGTCACTTACCCCAAGTCTATTCCACTGATTCTCCCTTCTGTCTCTTAGCCAGTACCATACTATTTTGATGACCACTGCTTTATAGTACAGTTTAATATCTGGTACTGCTAGGTCCCCTTCACATTTTTTTCATTATTTCCCTTGATATTCTTGATCTTTTGTCCTTCCAAATGAACTTTGCTATAGTTTTTTCTAATTTAGTGAAAAAAGGTTTTTGGTAGTTTGATAGGTATGGCACTAAATAGGTAAATTAATTTGGATAGAATGGTCATTTTTATTATGTTAGCTTGTCCTACCCATCAGCAATCAATGTTTTTCCAATTGTTTAGATCTAGTTTTATTTGTTTGGAAAGTGTTCTGTAGTTATGTTCGTATAATTCCTGCTTTTGTTTTGGTAGATAGATTCCTAAGTATTTTATATTATCTAGGGTGATTTTAAATGGTGTTTCTCTTTCTACCTCTTGTGTGTGTAATAATTAGTCTTAGGTCTAGACTCTCTATTTTTGGTAATCTGTAAGGCATAATTCTTAAACTCCTCTCTGTCTCGATCTTGTCTTGTCTCTCGTAATTCCCATTTCAATTCCTGAATTGTCCTGTCTTTCTCTGAGTCTAGCTCATGTCTAATTTGTTGTTCTTTCTGCCTAGACTGATGAATGTATGTGGCATTTTTTCTGATTTCTTCTAATGACAATTCCTCCCATCATGGACAACTGTCTAAAATACACTTGGATAGGCACACTTGTTCCTTTTATAAACTTTCTGTTAATATGAGGTAATGCCTCATCAGCTTGATCTCTATTAAACCCTAGTAGATATTCATAACTTTACATTTACCTATCTAGGAATAAACTTGGATGCTCTTCCTCAGATTGCCTTATCTTCTCAAACTTGCTCCAGCCATTTGGCCTTTTCCTATGGATTTTTACAACTTCCAAAAGATCAGTTCTACACTTAATTAATTGTCTCATATTGGCTGGAGAGCTTAAATCTATTGCTGAATGATCCCTAGGCCAGTCCACCAAATTTGCATTGCTTCTTGTCTCATCAATAAACCTAGCTTTCTCACTGGGAGTAAAAAATTCATTGAGGATAAATTATACGTCCAAATATGAAGGATTAAATAAGCTAAATGTCCTCTTTAGTTCTTTAGTTGCCTTGTATGGTGATAAAAAGAATTTGGGAAATCTCTTTGACCTCCAAATCTTGGGCTGTGAATGCCTTATAGGTCTTCATATTCACTGCCTCTCCATCAGCCCTAAACTGGGTTTGGTAAATTATGGGTAGCAAGGTCACAGTAGCCGGTGCCATTGCTTCTTCTTCAGTCTGGGTAGCTGTCCCTGTTTTAGTATCATTGTCAGTCTCAGTTTGTGTACTAGAGTTAGCCATTTTCTTTCTGGGAGTCTGTTTGTCTTTAGGAGTATACATGCCCTCAATTATCTCAAGTCGTAAGATGGTATGTTTGTCTAGCTCTTGTCCCAACCTTATCTTATTATTAGTCTCTATCATCAGTTTCATCTGTTCCTTCATCATGGTGATTAAATCATTTTTGTCAGATTTGCCATTCCCAAATAACAGAGAGAATAATTTCCTCATTGCCAATAATCCCTGTATTATGGTAACTAAAGCCACTATTACTGCTGGCAAGTAAGATAGAAACTCTGCCAGGGTTATGGTCAAGTATTTATAGGTGTCATAGATGGTCGCCAATTTCATCAGATAATCAGGAATTATGCAAAACCATAACTTCATCACCCTTTGTGTGAATGAGTAGAGGAACATTGCTAGAGTACCCAAGGTGAAAGAAATCCTTAATATCCCCATTACTCTTTGCTCTTCCTACTTTATAAAGGTTCAAAAGCCTGGCTTCACCAAAAACTGTTATAAAATTAGTGTAGATGTAGATGGATGGAAAGGGAGAGGAGAGTAACCTAAACTGGATACTACCACTGGTAATTGTGTGAAAGCAGTGGAGTCCAGATAGGTGGCTAGGGCAAGATCAACTGATGCTTGCCCTAGCTAGATGATATGACACCTCTCTCCTTTATAACAGTGCCCAGGCAGGATCCTTCAGGTCAGTGGATGTTATCCCTTCAGGCCCCACCTGAGGTTGATTGATAGTGTACAATGGGCTCTATTAGCTTGGTAACGGTTTGTCTCTGACTGTGTATCTCCCTTCCCAGAGAAGTTACGAAATAACCACTCCAGGAAGGTACTTAAAAAGGTTTTAACTATATTTAGCAAAGATGGGATATTGGGACTGGATAGAGGGATTGGGAAACCCTATCTACTTGGATGATGATAAACCCTCAGAATTGTAGGCAGGTATTCGAGTCAGGATGGTTAGCTTCTCTGGTCCAGCCTGGTCACAGCCAAACCAGAGTAGGGAAACTGCTGCTTGATGTTTCAGCTTCTTCTTCTTTCTGCTAGGTGTTATGCCTAACCAGTATTCAGGATTTCCACCCACTTCTTCTGCTGCTGCCCACTTCCCGGATCCCTCATGGACCCTGGTAAACCTAGATAACTATAGATGATTGATTTCCTAATATCTAGGGGCAGTAGAATCAGAAGAGTGATGGTCTGGGTACAGGTTGATAATGTTATCAGGAACAAGACAGGAGGATCTTGCAAGGTTGAGCCCAGCAAGTCTCAATCCCACAAGACCAGGATCCACAGATCTCAGGTCTCAGGGAAGGAAAGGAACCCTCAGCCAGGGCTGCCCGGGGGGTTTTATACCCACCTGGGCCAACCTCTCTCTCCCCTGTCCTCACGGCCCTCTGGGAACATTCCGATATCCAACAGACCCACCTGTTAATCAACAGTGTGGACTCCTGGATCCCAGAGTTTCAATATAACATGTGTTGGAAATATATAGAAATGCTGATGACTTATGTGCATTTATTTTGTATCCTGAAACTTTGCTTAAGTTATTGATTATTTTTATTAGCTTTTTAGTTGATTCTCTAGGATTTTTAGACCATCATATCATCTGCAAAGAGTGATAGCTTAGTCTCCTCATTGCCCATTTTAATGCCTTCAATTCCTTTTTCTTCTCTAATTGCTACGGCTTCTGTTTCTAGTACAATGTTAAATAATAGAGGTGATAGTGAGCATCCTTGTTTCACTCCTGATATCATTGAGAAGGCTTCTAAATTATCCCCATTGCATATGATGCTTGTTGATGGTTTTAGATATATACTATTTGTTATTTTTAGGAAAGGTCCTTCTATTCCTATACTTTGTAGTATTTTCAATAGGAATGGATGTTGTATTTTGTCAAAGTCTTTTTCAGCATCTATTGAGATGATCACATGGTTTTTGTTGGTTTGCTTGTTGATGTGGTCAATTATGTGAATGGTTTCCCTGATGTTGAACCATCCTTCCATTCCTGGTATAAATCACACCTGGTCATAATGAATAACCCTCGTGATCACTTGCTGGAGTCTTTTTGCTAGTATTCTGTTTAAGATTTTTGCATCTATGTTCATTAAGGAGATTGGTCAGTCGTTTTTTTTTTTTTTTTCTCTCTGTTTTTGATCTGCCTGGTTTTGGGATCAGTACCATATTTGTATCATAAAAGGAATTTGGTAGAACTCCTTCTTTGCTTAGTATGTCAAATAGTTTGTATAGTATTAGAATTAGTTATTCTTTGAAGGTTTGATAGAATTCACTTGTGAATCCATCTGGTCCTGGGGATTTTTTCTTACAGAGTTCTTTGATGGATTGTTCAATTTCTTTTTCTGATATGGGATCATTTAAGTATTCAATTTCTTCTACTGTTAATCTAGGCAATTTATATTTTTGTAAATATTCATCCATCTCACCTAGATTGCTATATTTATTACCATAGAATTGTGCAAAATAGTTTTTAATGATTGCCTTGATTTCTTCTTCATTAGAGGTGAGGTCTCCATTTTCATCTTTGATACTGATGATTTGTTTTTCTTCTTTCCTTTTTTTAATTAGATTGACCAGTACTTTGTCAATTTTATTTGTTCTTTCAAAGTACCAGATTCTAGTCTTATTTATTAATTCAATAGTTCTTTTACTTTACATTTTATTGATTTCCCCTTTAATTTTTATAATCTCTGGGTTTTTAGCTGGTGATTTTTAATTTGTTCCCTTTCTAGTTTTTTAATTTGCATGCCCAGTTCAGTGATCTTTGTCCTCTCTAATTTGTTAATACCTGCACTCAAGGATATAAATTTCTCCCTGAATACTGTCATCCCACAGAGTTTGGTAGGATGTCTTATCATTGTCATTCTCTTCAATGAAATTATTGATTGTTTCTATGATTTCTTTTTTAACTAATTGGTTTTGGAGAATCATATTATTTAATTTCCAATTAGTTTTTGATTTGCCTGTCCAGGTGCCTTTACTAATTATTATTTTCATTGCATTATGATCTGTGAAGTTTACATTTATTATTTCTGCTCTTTTGCATTTGTTTGCAATGTTTCTATGCCCTATTACATGGTCAAAATTTGTGAATGTATCATGTGCAACTGAAAAGAAAGTGTATTCCTTTTTATCCCTATTTATTTTTCTCCACATATCTATTAAATCTATTTTTTCTAGGATTTCATTCACCTCTCTTATCTCTTTGTTATTTATTTTTTGTTTTGATTTATCTAGATCTGAAAGAGGAATATTTAGATCTCCCACTAATATGGTTTTACTATCTATTTCCTTCTTGAGCTCTGCCAGTTTCTCCTTTAGGAATCTGGGTGCTATACCATTTGGTGCATACATGTTGAGTACTGTTATTTCCTCATTGTCTATACTGCCTTTTATCAGGATGTAATTACCTTGCCTGTATCTTTTAATCAGATCTATTTTTACTTTGGCTTTGTCAGAAATCATAATAGCCACTCCTGCCTTTTTTTCTCATTTGAAGCCCAAAAGATTATGCTCCACCCCTTGACCTTAAACCTGTGTATGTCCACCCACCTCATATGTGTTTCTTGTAGACCATATATAGTAGGATTTTATTTTCTAATCCACTCTGCTCTTTGCTTCCATTTTATGGGCAAGTTCATCTCATTCACATTCAGAGTTATAATTATCAGTTATGTATTCCCAGTTCTCTTGCCTTTCTGAATATTATATTCCAAGCATTGCTGTCTTTTAGTGTGGAGGCTGCCAAATCCTGTGTGATCCTGATTGGTGTTCCTTGATATCTTAATTGTCTCTTTCTGGCTTCTTGTAATAATTTTCTTTTACTTGGAAGCTCTTGAATTTGGCTATTATATTCCTGGGGGTTGTCTTTTTAGGTTTTAATGTAGAGGGTGATCTATGCATCCTTCCAACGTCTATATTGCCCTCTTGTTGTAGAACTTCAGGGAAGTTTTGCTGAATAATTTCTTTTAGTATGGAGTCCAAATTTCTATTAATTTCTGCTTTTTCCGGAAGACCAATGATTCTCAAATTGTCTCTTCTAGACCTGTTTTCTTGGTCTATTAACTTCTCATTGAGATACTTCATGTTTCCTTCTATTTTGTCAGTCTTTTAACTTTGCTTTATAAATTCTTTTTGTCTTGTGAGATCATTGGCTTTTAATTGCCCAATTCTAGCCTTTAGAGACTGGTTTTCGGCTAAAATCTTTGTTTTCCTTTTCAATCTTCAAGGCATCTGGTTCTATCTGGTTTTTCAAGGCTTCCAGCTGTTCATTTCTGGTCTTCAATTTGCTTATCAATTCATTTGATTTCTGAGCCTCCCTTTCAAATTGCGAAATTCTGCTTTTTAAACTGTTATTTTCTTGCCAGATCTCTTCCATCTTTCTCATGATCTCAGATTTGAACTCTTTAAGATCTTGTGACCCATTTTTATTTTTTTGAGAAGGTTTGGATGTCTTTACTTGTATGTCCTCCTCTGTTTTCTGGGTTTTTTCTGTGCAAAAGTTATCAAGTGTTAGAGGTTTTTTTCTTTGTCTTCTTGTTTATTTCTTGGGCTTTGCTTGGCATCATTGTACTTTATCTGCCAGAAGTCTGAGTGAGGCAATCTGATTCTCTTTGTATGGAGTTAGGAAGCAGTTTTTGCCTGAGGCTACTTTGTGAGTCTCCTGGTTTCTCTGGGGACCCTCCTGGGGTCTTTGGTCTAGCTGTTTTCAGGGTTGAGCCCCTGTGTTCCTAGCCAGTTTCCCAGAGCCCGGAACTTGGCCCATGTTTGCTCCACCACTTCAGGTTTTCCCCCTGAGTCTGAGAAAGGTGGGCATTGCTGTTGCCTCTCTCAGCCCCACTCCTGTGTCCAAGGTCTGAGTCTTCCAGTCACCTGGGGTTTCAGGTCTTGCTTCTCTCGGGGGCAAGCTCCTAGAGGTGCCAAGGAGCTAGATTTTGTGCCCCAGCTGGCTCTAACTCTGGAGCACAGCCTCTGCCTCTGGTACTGTGGATGGGGTAGGGGAGGGGTGATCTGCTCACATTTTGATGGGAGCTATTTCCCCCCCTTATAGCGTGGAAGTGTCCAAATCCCACGTACCTTCGATAATGCGCCCTATTGTGGGGTCCCTTCTTTAATCTGGGTTTTGTTTTCTTGTCCTTTGGAGGTATGTTATATCTGTTTGTAAGGAGAGAATGTCACCCTGCCTCTACTCTGCCATCATCTTAACCCAGAAGTCCACAATGGGAATTTAAATCAAATCCTTTGACCCTAAATGTAGCTCCCCTTCCACTACATCATATTGAATGCAAAGTGATTTTAGAACTCTTTTATAATTGATTTATTTTCACTTTTTTGTCATTTTCCTCTACTTCCTAGATATTACTAGGAGTTACTAATAAGTCTTTGGCATGAAAATGTACAGGGATGGACATTGTGTCATACTTCTATGGATTCTCTAATGCTGAATAGAAAGCAGTAAATATTTATTGAATGAATTGATTATGGAAAAGAAACTACACTCTGCAACTTATACCAAGCCCCATTAGGGAAAGCCATGTCTTTAATTTTTCTCTTTATTCTTGAGTCTGAGACAATAGCTGGCAGGTAAGTGAGTCCCTATCCTCCATGTGGCACAGGAAGATGCTGAGAGACACCCAGTTAGTTTGATCCTGTTCCAAAGGAGTTTATTTGATCTTGGCACTGACAACTCCCTACTCTGCAATTAGGAACAACCCCAAGGACTATGTGAGCTTCTTGGGGGAAGCTTTGGAATCCACCTAATTGGTTCCTCATACTATGAATAAGGCAGAATAAGGATGAATAAGAATGGAAAAGCAGAATAAGAATGAAAAGGAAACCCCAAACAAGTCATTCATATTTTTTTCCTAATAATTGTCAAGAATTTCAGCCTGGGAGTCAGGGGGTCTGGATCTTAGTCCTAACTTTGTTAATCAGTATGCATGTGATATCATGTAATATCAACTCCCTAAGCTTCATTATCTTCATCAGTAAAGAAAGGAAGTGGGGGTTGAATTAAATGAGTTTAAGATTCCTTCCCGATCTAACATTCTATGTTGTAACTGAATTTGCAAAAGGAAGAATACTAGATTTAAAGTCAGATGAGACCTTGATTCAAATTCTTCCTCTGTCACTTCTTATCCATATCAGCTTCTGAAAGTCATATTTTCATCAGCTTCTACCTGGACTATTTTCAGTTTGTTCTCCCTGCCTCAGGTTTTCCCCTATTCTAGTTCATCCTCCAATCACTTAAGAAATAATCTTTCTAAAGAGCAGTTCTGACCATGCTACCTTACTTCTCTCTTCTCTCTTCTCCCCTACTCAATAAATTTCAATGACTACTTTTTACTTCTAGGATATTTTTTAAAAAAATCTCCATTGGCTTTTAAAGTCATTCAGAACCTAGGTCCTTCCTACCTTTCTAGGCTTTTTATACTTTCTTTTCTATTGAATTTACAGTCTACTGACAACATATTCCTTGTTGTTCCTCTATAGCAGTGATTCCCAAAGTGGGTGCTACTTCCCCCTAGTGGATGCTGCAGTGATCCAGGAGGGCGGTGATGGCCATTTATCTTTTCTATTAATTGGTATTAAAATTAAAAAAAAAATTAATTTCCAGGGGGCTAAGTAATATTTTTTCTGGGAAGAGGGTGGTAGGCCAAAAAAGTTTGGGAACCACTGGTCTATAGTATACCCACTCCATCTTCTGATTGTATATTTCCTCTGGCTTGTCCCCTATGCTTGTAAGGCTCTTTCTTCATCTCCACTTCCTGACTTCCCTGGAGTCTTTCGAGACTCAAATCAAATCTCATCTCCACTCTGGAGGTCTTTCCAGTTCCCTATCAGCATCTTTCACTTTCTAGTGCCTTCTTTCTGAAATTGCCAAACACATATACATGTGTATTTATATATGTATGTGTATATATAATGTATGTATAAATACTTAAAACATATGTACACAAATATACACATATGTATATGCATACATATACATATATAAACACATATATTATAAATAAAAATTAATGTTGGAGGGTTTGTACCAGTGATGGTGAACCTATGGCACGAGCCAAAGGTGGCACACAGAGAGCTCTCTGTGACACATGCACTGCCCTCCCCTCTTCCCCTACATCCCAGAGATCATTACCAGAAAGACAGAGGGACTTAGGCAGAGCTGCTCCCCTCACCCTCACAACCATGCCTGATGATATTTTTTAAAAACTCCCACCCCTCTGCCTAGCAGCCAATGGGAGTGCACAGGGGGTAAGGTGGGTGGCTCACAGGTGGCAGAACTAGAGAGGAGCAGAGCACTAGGGCCACTCCCCTATCCTCTGAGGACATTCCTCATTTTACCCACCCCTCTGCCCAGTAGCCCAGAGGAAATGTCTTCTCCCTCCCCTGTGTAGGATAAGGGAGTATATGGTATATGGACTCTAGGGGTGGCACATGGAATGTAGTCTCTAAAAGGTTTGCCATCATTGCTTTATACTAAATTTATAAGTATTTATCAGTAAATAGAAAAAAAAAATAAAAAGAGATGGTTTCCCACTAAACTAACTCAAAGTCCTTGGCTCTAGTTGAAAGTCTTTGTTTCTGAAATCCCAGCCTGTGTGGTTCCCACTGGCAGCAGGAAGCTGGCTATGCTGCTTGCCAAAGATGGCTTACATAGATAAGCACTGGGATGACTGCCAGAGAGCTTCTTTCCCCCAAATGGCAGAGCACCTTCCCACTTCTCCTGGCTATTTTATCTTACCCATGCCATTACACCTACTTGGCTTTCATTTGGACAGTCTTTGTCATGTGTTCTGATGTCCAGGAACATAATTGCTCCATGCTACGTGGTCAGGAATCTTGCTTGCCATGTTGGTAAATTAAGACACATGACTCTATTTCCTCTATTAGGCGAGTCTTCCAGGATCTGGTGATGTCCTAGATATTTAATTCACTCACATACACACACACATATCACACATATACATATATACACAGACCTACACAGACACGTGTTACATATATGGTTGTTTGCATTTAGTCTCACCCATTAGAATATAACTTGCCTGAGATCAGAGACTAGGTTCCAATCCAGTAGGATTTTCCTGGATTTTTGCCTTTCTTCTATAATTGACTATGAGCTCCTTGAAATCAGAGACTAACTTTTATCTTTCTTTGTACCCTTATCTCTTAGTATAATTCCTGTACAGTTAACAAATATTTATTGGCTAACTTAATTTCCTCAAAATAATCCTGTGAGTAAGTTGTACAAGTGGGACATTATCTCTTTTATGGATGAGAAATCCAGGATTTTATAGTCATATTGCTTATTCTATAGAATTATGGAAAGAGCTAGAAGAGACCTCAAAGGATATCTAACAAATAAGGAAACCAAGGTCTGGGGAGAGTAAATGACTTTCTTTAGCTCACATAAGTAGTAAGTTTCAGAAGAAGGACATAAACTCAGGTTCTCTAATTTTAGAGAAATATCTCTTTCCACTACAGTAGGTTCAATGACATCTCCAAGGCCATAAAGTGAATAAATATTTTAAGCAGAATTTATACCTAGATCTCTTTGCTTCTTAGTACAATGTTGTATGTCATGCCATGCTGCATCTACATGATTCTGCTTCATTGCTATCACATAGCAAACATCATGATGATATATGACAGTGAATTATAGGAACTGAACAACATGATACAGGTGCCTTTCATTAGCTCCCCCTATTTTCAATTTCATGAAAACCATTATCCTCACAAAAATGAAAGACATGAGAGAGAAGAGGAACTCAAAAAACTTGTTCAAAAATGTTGAACTGGGGCTTTTTTAATTAGGGACTTAATTAGTGTTTGTTGATAATTTTCTAGATTTAGAAGAGCTAAAAAATCTATACCACAAACTTAGAACCTTCCCAATTCATCATTATTTTGTATGTGCAGAAGTTCCCTCTGCCATTCCTGTTTCACATGGTTGAATTCTTTGTGAATTAAACCTTCTCTGTCTTACCCTTGAGGCAATCTCTTTAAATATATTGTTTACATTTCATTGTTGCTAAACACACAAGAATTCCTCACTTCACGTGAAGGCCAAGAACATTAAAGGGACATCATCCCTTTTCATTCACAGGGTTTTTTAAAAGTCAACTACATTTTTCTAGGATAAATTAAATATACCCCAAAAGCTCTCTCTGATAGCCTAGTTTCCCCTCAAATATATCATCTGTATCTTCTGCAAATTAGTTTAAGCAAGAGGATGTTTAGAGGGGTTTGTGTTTTTGCTTGCTCATAAGATAGAATAAAGGTTTTTTGATGAATTTAAGAATATATTTTCAGACTGATGAAAGAAGATAAGAAGAAAGTAATGATCAGAAGATAGAAAATGGCGGTAAATAAAGAGAACTGAAATAATTTTTTTTTACTTCCTCCAAATCATGGTAAGTATATTCTTTTTTTTTTTTTTTTGGCATTCACTGAGAAAGAAAATCTGCAAATATCTGGGCACATGAGTAGCTCAAAGATTGGGCAAGCTTTCAAGGTCAAGTCACCATCTATTCACCCTCTCACTAACAGGAGAGGAAAAGATACTTTTCCTTCTTGCATAAGTTTGATGTTGTCAAGTGTCAGAAGATATTAACCTTTGCCAATCCCATATCAATTCTCGACAGCTGCTTAGGTAAATTAATCCTCAAATTTTGTGGGTTACATTCCTAGAAAAATAGCATGAAAGCAAAAACTGTGAATGTTGATACATTGTATCTATGGGAAATAGGAGGTTAGGTTCTTGTCAGCACCAAAACGGTAATCTTTTGCTAGAGATTGATGAAAATATACTTTCCTGAGGGCAGCTGGGTGGCTTAGTGGATTGAGTGTCAGGCCCAGAGATGGGAGGTGCTGGGTTCAAATCTGACCTCAGACACTTCCTAGCTGTGTAACCCTGGGCAAGTCACTTGACCCCCATTGCCTAGCCCTTACCACTCTTCTGCCTTGGAACCAATATTGATTCTAAGACAGAAGGTAGGGGTCTAAAAAATAAAAGAAAATAGAAAAAAAAGAAAATATACTTTCCTGCATACCATTTTATAATCCAACATTAATTCTGATAATGTGCACTTTTCCCAATATAGTAACCAGGAAATAACCCAGAAAATACAGTAAAAAAATAAAATTGGTAACATGCAAAACATTTTCCCCACTTGTAATTCCCTACAACTCTGTGACCTTTTGTGCTAACATATCAGTTGAAATAGAAACACGCTGTTTTTAGACAATATTCACTTTTCATAAGAAGAGAAATCTATAGTCCCATAGTGTATTGCAAATAAAAATCTTAAAACTAAAACATTTTTTAACTGACTCTTACTTTCCACTGCATGAGATAGCAGTGTAAAGGCATTGTACTGTATACTATACTGCTAAAAGCCTCTCTACCTTGGCTGCCCTTTGAAAACCAAAGGGATTTTTGGCGCTCAGTCTAGTCAGCTAGCGCCACAGCATAGTCAATTCCAAGTCCCCCTTACTCCTGTCCATTTTAAGCTCTCCAGAAAATCTGGGAGGAGAGTTGGTGCTTACCAAGAGCTTTCTAGGGAGAACACCCTCCCCTTCCTAGCTAATCACTCAAGACCATATGACTGTGGTCCTACCCTCCTTCATTTTCTCTGCACAATGAAGAGTTTAGCTTTGGACTGTGCTGGAAGGAACAAAAGGAAGGAGTCAAATTTTGTCCCCAGTAACTTCCAAATTTGTTCAGAAGACTCTGAAACTTGCATGGCCTTAATATCACTTCTAACACTTTGAAATTATTTTTGATGCACATACCCATAAATTTGCAAGGTTGCCTGTGTAAAAGTCAAACTGATTTTACTAACAAAATCATATGAATGCTTCAAGTCATAAAAGTTAAATGTCTGAATATTGAAGATTGACTTTATATTGAGCCTTAGGTAGGACCATCATAGACAAACAAAGTGACAGCTGAAAGGAAGACAGTGGAAAAGTCTATAGAGTTCTCTATAGCTAGCTCATGAATAGGAAAATTAGACAGAGCTTTGGTCTAAAACATTAACCACATTGTTCATTCTATTTTAAGAAAATGTTCCTTTGAGTACCAATCTACCATCAGAGATTGTACATGTTAAATAGTCCATAGAAAGAGTACTATTTAAACAAAATTCAGTAGTCTTCACAATTATTAAAAACTTTAATAGGAAGTTTCATGATAGTCAGCTAAAGGGAAAGACTAGACTAGAAGAGGTATTAGAAGAGGTTGCAGTGAGTAAGGAAGAGATACTGAATAAGAAAAAAAGGGGGACAGGGCTCTGCTGAAATCAGAGTTGCAATAACTCCAAAAGTAGGTTTTATTTACATAATAATTTTTTTACTAGAATAAATACTGTTATGCCACTTTAAGTTATATTCATTACTTTTTTTGATATTGTGCTGTAGGTAGAATTAGAAGCAAAAGATGGAGTCCTTGACCTGGGGCATCAAGACTTGAGATAAAATCCAAGCTCAGTCTCCAGCTGTGTTATTCACATCAAATCACTGAATTTCCCTCTGCCCAAGTTTCTTCCTTATATTTGTATTTAGGGCCTTCCTCCCAATCAAAATGGCTTTGTGATTTTTTCCATATTCATTTATGAGCATATGTATAGGAGCAAAAACAGCCACTGGTGGGAGTGATTCTGTGCTAAGGCATGGCAGGAGATATAATAAGGAATCTAGGGACTCAGGAGAAGAAGACAAGGAAGAGTTGAACTGGTTCACCAAATGGTAAAGATTGGGTAAAGAAAAGAGAGTGGATAATGAATAGCATAATGGTTTGGGAGAAAACTGAAGGGTTGAAGGATTGGAGGTCTTTGTGTGGATAAAGAGTTGGATTTGGTAAGAAAAGGCAGAAGAAAATGTCATTTATATAGAAGGCATCCTTAGAAGAATGATTCCTAGTAAAGGTTCTGCTGTAAAGGCATGATTATAAAGTTACATAAAGTATTAGTTTCGTAATTAGAGATTTAAACTTGGAAAGAATCCAAGATGTAACTAGTCTAATTTCCTTATTTTAGAGACACAAAGAATCTGATGTTCAGAGAAGTTAAATAACTTGTGGAGTGTCATGCAGACAAATATGGAATTCAAAACCTTGTCAAACGATGCCAAAACTTTTTTTTTAATTGTATCACACTTAGTTCTGACAAAAACAAAAGACATGTCATTTTGCCTCATGGAAAGAAGTGTAACATAGTCAACAACTGCTATACTGAGGTATAGAAGAACTGGGTTCTAATGTTCCTTCTGTTATTTAAACATGATTACGTAGTTAGAAAAATTATTTAAATTTTGTGGGCCTAAGTTGTCTTATATGAAGATGAGGAATAACAATATCCTGTATGCCTGAATTCAGGATTGTGGTCCAGATGAATTATTGATATCCCTTTCAACTTTAGGATCTTTAACTGTTTCTATAAGTTCTGCTTGATTGTTTAAATTTTGCTATCAGTTAGATGAAATGGCATTAGTTTGATTCTCATAGTTAAGCTTTTTAGTTATGCTGGTCATTTAATAAATATATCCTACTGAGAAAGGAAAAAAAGTGTCTTTTGATAAACACAAATCCATATCCCTTATAAGAAAATTTTTCATCAGATGTCAATCTGACCATTTGTTTTATATTAATTTATAAATAGGCAGAATATAAAAATTTTAAATAAATGTTAATTCGTATTCCCCATCTGTGAATAACAGATGATATGACCTTGATGAGAGTAGGTATTTTTTTACAAACCAGATAAAACACAGCATCATATATTTAGAATTTGAAGAAAATGAGAAGTCAACTAGCCAAATTTTATTTTTTACAGATGAGGAAACTGAGGACCAAAGAGGTCAATGAATTATTATAGATCACAGAGACAGTAATAAATCCTAGAGCCAGGATTTGAACACAAGTTATCTCCGTACAAATCCAATTCTATTTCCATTGTATCATCTTGTCTTCCATTATCCACCATGCAAAAGCTCTCCCTAAAATCAGCCAAAGAATCATAATACTTTTCCGTTAGATTTTTTTTATCCCTTAAATATATTTTCTATCTGATAGATTTCCTGCTATCCTTTGTAATGCCATAAAAGAAAGTGTTGATTCAGTACTCATATTACTTATAAAGAAAGGGTGAGAGAGAAACAGTCTAATTGAGAAAAGTTTTGTTTTTGTTCAAAGCCAAAATATTATTCGAATTATTTTAATTAATTTAATACCTAATTTTATTCAACTTTAATTAATTGTTTGGTTTAATTAATTATGTTAATTAATTAATAAAAGAAAAAAGGATGAAAGGCTTTTAACATATATGTAATTGAGGGTGGATGGAGAAGACATTGAAGGCAATTTCAAGGACTAACCAAGGTATCACTTTCACTGTGCTTTCTTTCTCCAAAAGACAAAGACAAGCAACATGGAGTTCAATGTATGATTTAGCTGTTGTCATATTGATTTATGATATGGCATCTCAGTCAGACTCCCTATATGAAACCTATAATTCACTGGAGATTTGACCAAATCCAAACTCCTTTCCCTATCATTAGTCTTAAATTAGTTTAACTTTATTCTTAGATTTAGTGTGATAATTCTATGTTAAGGAATGAAGATTAGTTTTATAAATTATCTTTCTTCATGGTAATATTCTTGCAGACAAAAGAATAATCTAAATAACTCCATATTTTCTGCCACACTGTTAATAAGCAGCATTGTCACTTACCATGTATTTCTGAAGAAAAAAAAGTGAGATTTACTCAAAGAAAAGAAACAAAAGCCTCTAAACAGTCCTGAGTATCCTATATTTAAATGAGGATTAGCCTTTTAATTCCTAAGGAAATAATATGATAAAGCCTATTAAGTACAACCAATTAATTTTATTATCCCCATAAAAATCA
The DNA here is from genome assembly GCF_016433145.1 of Gracilinanus agilis. NCBI lineage: Eukaryota > Metazoa > Chordata > Mammalia > Didelphimorphia > Didelphidae > Gracilinanus > Gracilinanus agilis. The sequence continues at coordinate 294,984,930 of NC_058132.1, forward strand.
TAGAATTTTTATAATGGAAGGTATCATCTAATTCAATGCAATCATTTTAGAGATAGGAAAACTGAAATCAAGAGAAGTCATGAAATGTCAGTATTATGTGACTAGTAAATGCTGGAAGCAGGGTTAGAAACCTGGTATTCTAACTCTAGAGCTAAGACTTTTTTTTTCTTTTCACCAATATGAGCCACAGAAAAACACAGACAATTTGGGTTAAAAGAAAGGTAAATCAGATGAAATTCAGTGATTTAAAATAATATCTAGCATTTGAAATTCTTCATAGAGATGGTTACAAAAACAATGAACTAATATCAAATATTATAATTATCCTTGAAGACAAATAATAATTATGTATTAAATCTAACATATAATCATCTAGAAAATAAATATTTTTTAAAAATATTAATATTTGGAAAATACTAGTAAGAAATACAAAGGAGAATATTATCCTATATTTTCTTATCTGATTTCCCCTTCTGGATCACTGCCTTGTTGTGGCAGGGGGACTTGTGTAGCTCACTGAAAATTTAAACTGTGATATGCGGTGTTACACAAGACAGACAGGGAATAGTAGAAAGCTCTGACAAAACATGATCCATTGGAGAAAGAAATGGCAAACCATACCAGTACTTTTGACAGGGAAATCCCCTGGACGATATTAAAATGATAAAAGAGATGACACCAGAAGACAAGCCCCTCAGGTTGGGGGTTGGAATTACACTATTGCAGAAGACAGGAGGACAACTACAAGTAGTTCCAGCACTAATGAAGCAGCTGGGTCAAAGCCCAATGGAAGGTTCAATGTGAATGCATCTGGTAATGAAAGGAAAATCTGATGTAATGATCAATATTGCCTAGGAATCAAGAATGCAATATCCATGAATCAAGGTAAACTTGGATGGAAATGAAAAGATTAGCCTGTCTTCTTCTGTCTAGAAGAGAAAAAAGGCAATATTGTATAAGACATTTTTGGTGTTGTTCAGTTGTTTTGATTGTGTTCAGCTCTCTGTGACCTCATTTTGGGGTCTTCTTGCCAGAGCTACTAAATTGGTTTATCATTATCACTTTACAGATGAGGAAACTGAGGCAAACAGGATCAAGTGACTTGCTTAGGATTACAATCTCTAAGTGTCTGAGGCCAAATTTGAACTCAGGTCTTCCTTGTTCCATCCTCTATCCTTTGCGCCACCTAATTGCCTTATGCATAACAGTATGATAGTAGAAGATATACATTCTCTAAATGGTCATTTTAATTTAGAGCAATTTAATGATTAAAAAGACCTAAAAAGTTTGTGTGTGTGTGTGGATAGGTAAAGATTTGTATTAATTATCAAATGATGTAAAACATTGCCATTCTTAAAGATGGACACTTTGACACTTAAAATGAGTAGGATCAGAACTTCAAAAGAATGCAGGTCTATACGTGTATATATATATATATATATATACATATATATACATATATATATATACACACATATATATATGTGTGTGTATATTTATATGTATGTATATATACATACATATATATATTTTTTTTTCTGTAAGAGGCCTTGTTAAAATCTTAATATTTGTTCAGATTTAATTCTTTTGTCTGAAATATAAACCTGTGCCCTACCATAAAAATCTCTGCAATTTATGTATTCTAGTAGATATATTTCAGTAGCACTTCCACATGAACTCAAAAAGAAGATATTTCTCCCGTAACAAATTCAAACAATTTAGGTGCTATTGAAACTAGGAATATTCAAGGAT